>NC_135500.1:211016253-211269493 GCF_052857255.1 Amblyomma americanum
ACTTGATGGACGTTCGGTTTTGCCGCAGGCGCGCGTTTTTCGAATGGCGCGAGACGTGGCACAAATTTTTTGGGAAACAGCGGCGGCGCTAATCGAGGTTTCCAAATAAAAAAAACTGATATGGCTATTACTACCTCCAGTTACAAATCTCTAATTGAAATCACAAGCCTATAGGCAGTAGTTGCAGAGTTGACTATTAGAATTTATTTAATTCCTGTGCTAGTTAAATCATTATCCTGCTTTTTTTTTGACATCCAGCACCACTGCTATTACCATGTCGCAAAAAGCTTCTGTTTACCTCTAAAGCCATATATTTAAAAAAATAGTGGCGAGCTTCTCTTAAACACCTGGTATACTTGTAAGAATTATTTTAGAATTCCAGGACCAAAATAAATTTATGTGTGGCGGGAGTTATGAGCATTAAGGTGAAGATCTCTTGTAGGAAACATCCTGCAAGTTATAACTTCATGGGACATTGGCTGTGGCGCTGTAAAACTTGAACTTATAGAGAGACTGGAAAGAGATAAACCGACAAATGTGTAGAACCTCGAAAACATGGTTGGTCGGGCAACAGTCGTTTGCGGTTTGGCAGGTTTTATGCATGCATCTTAATAAACGAATGTTATGCGGGACTGCGATGCTTGCATGGCGATTGGCGCCTTTGCGAGAACATTACCGACCATTTGGAGGTGCTTGGGTGCGTTTTGAAAGTGTGACTGTTAATGTACAGGGCTGGTCGAATGTTCCCAGGCCCCAGGGTGAGCCCAGGGTGAGCCATGTAGTGAGGCGTTTACAACATCCCCGAAGCTCATCACCTCCGGAGGGTGAGGGGGAGTGTCACCCTGACCCCTTTAGTCTTCGTAGCTTCATAGGTGTCATAAGTGCCCCACTGTTCTGCTCGAAAGGCGATCCTGTGGCCGGCGAACTTTTGACCAACCCTGTATATTATCTTCACTGTAATCACCACCAAACCAGTTAAGTTCACTGCAAGTCAGAGCCCCCTTGCAGTCATTCCGCATTATTTCTGCCCTCCAGATGCAGCCGCTGTAGCCCAGCAACGGTTCTAACCTCATCACTTTACCTGAAGAAGGCCCTGTATCCTTTAGTGTCTTCCTAAGAGGAAGTGGAGGAAGTGTCGCTCAGCGGCGCGCATGGAGAAGCGAGCGTCAAATATTTCAAGGCGTGTTTCCCGGCTACAAATACCACTCTTCCCGCCTCGAAGAGAAATCAACGGGGATGTGGTGGGCCCCGAAGCGCTTTAAAACGCACTTTCCGAGCCGCCATTCGGCCGGTGTGCAGCGCGGCCTAAAAAGCGGGGCCGGTGTGTTTTCCGGGGCGTCCAATCAACACGATTGCGGGTCCCGACAGCCCGCCTGGGGGCGCCCGGCGAGCGAGCGACGCAGCGCGCCACCCTTCCTACCCCCCCTTTTCCCGAAAACGTATTTGATTCGGGCGGGTGTCGCATGGGGTAATGCGCCCGCTGCCAATGACACGGCCGGCCACTCCAATTTTCGCCGCCTCGCAGCGCGCTCTTATTGCTCTGCCCCGGGCTGACACGCTATCCGGCGCGGCCGCGTGCCGCGCACAGGCCGCGATGGGAGACCCGGGTTCCGTGTTTTACGCCCTGCTACGGGGACCCAGCGCGCGCTGAGTGATACGGCATGGCATGGCGCCTGGTTTCCTTCGTTCTGGACTAAGTGCGCATGCCACTTTGCGTTACCTTGCGCCATTTAGAAATGACATTAATTGCCACTCTTTAATTGCAGCTGGTTAGAAGTGAGACTTTCGGGAAAATATTTGTGTGCGATTATTAGTGCCCTATCTGGACGAGTCTATAGTCGAATACAGCTCCAGAAAGAACGTGCACATGGCTTTGAAAGGAGGCCCTGCAGCCGATTTTCATAACGTCGCGGTTAATCCGCTTAAGCCGTGGTTTACTGCCTTCCAAATGCAGCACCCTCCTCTTACTATATCACGCTAGCAGGTCTAAGGGGATCAACCACGATGACACGAAAATTGGCCGACGCCACTGGCTAGAAGACCTCGTTTGAAGGCCCTCCATTGGAGGGCTTCCTTTGAAGCACCGCATTGCCTCGCACTGCAGACCTTGGGAGAACGACTTGATACGCCATTGTCTTGTCCGTGGCTACGAATTTGCCATTGGCACAAACCATCCAACCGTGATAATTTAAAAGTTAATCAGTAATTTCTGCTAAGTATTTTCAAAATTTGTATGCTTTTCCAAGTAATAGAAGTCCCTCATGGCTGGCAGTTTGGTCGCTAAAATATTTTCGGCCTGTTTAAACTACCCTTTATTAGAAACATTTGAAAGCGCTCGCTGGAATGTTTGGGATATTCTAATGGTATACAGCCGCACACCAGGACAACATGTAAATCAGTGCAACTAGTGTGTAGGATACACCGAAAACATCATAAAGCTAATTGCCAAGGCAAGTGCTGCCAAAATACACATGACATGAAAAAGCATGTACGTATTGTCGAGCACGTAATTAACTGCAACAGTGGAGTACTTTCTCATTGTCCTACAAAGTGCGACTCCACTAAGTGAAATAACATATGGCCACTGTTGCTAAGGCGGGAATTACTACGGCTGCGAGAACGACCAAAAAAGAAGAAAAACGTTCAAGCTAAGCAATATTTCGATTTTATGCAGATGAACGCAAAAGCAAGTTTTAATTAAAAAGGAATCGCAGACTTTCCGTCCTTTCAAGAAGCTAAGATTACAGCATCGGGCTATAAATCAACTGATCCTTAGACCCTTGCTTTGTGAGCGTTCACTTCGAAGCCCAGAGGCCACATCGGGTTTTGAATTATCTGTACTCCGTCATCACAGATGTCTTTTTCTCGTTGGCCGGGATTCTCGTTTGGCACAACCGATTTCAGCCACAACCTCTGGACAGAGGTATAGTCATAAAGTTTTTGAATCGTTGTAAATTCTGAAAAGCCGTCCTGATAGAGATGACGCTTTGAAAACCATTAGTAATCACGGATATGTTGTTCATTGAGAGAAAGGTAATTTACGTGTTGATGCTACTGTACTGGAGCCGAAAGAAAACACGCAAAATTGGGGAGGGGACGGGAGCGGGCGTACGAGATAGTAAGATCACCTTGTCGGGTCGCAGATGTGAACAAAGGAAAGAGAGAGAGAGAGAGAGAGAGAGAGAGAGAGAGAGAGAGAGAGAGAGAGAGAGAGAGAGAGAGAGAGAGAGAGACAGAGAGAGAGAGACTGACGCGCCCGCTTCTGCTGCGCGGCTATAGGCACCGTCCGGCTCTTTCCCTTACGGGATACTTGGAAGACAGAGAGAGGCTTATTTAGAGAGAGAGGCCGAGATGTTGGCTTGAGAGATTATTATCTGGCTAAATACTTGGCACTGGGGTTGAGAAGATTGAAAGAAAGAGGGTTATCATTAGTGAAGATGACAACAGAAGAGAGATGCGATTATGCTATCACACAAGGAGCGCCGAATCACGATGTGGTAGCCGTTAATTTTTGAAGGAATAGAGGACTGTTTAGGTGATATGACGGCACAAAAGAGGAAAATAAACAAAAAAAAAGTGTGAAGAGGGAACTGCAAAAGTGGTGAACTTTGGATCCCTGGATAACAACCACATCGAACCGCGTTTGAGTATGACGCGAGGCCATTCATGAGTCGTATGAGAATGCATTGAAAATGAAGAATTTGAAGAGGTGCTTGGCCTCTTACCAGAGAACGATAACGCTGGGCATCTTTATTAGAGATTTCCAATTTGTAAGAATATGTGTACGATTCTTCTGTGTCCCTTCCTCCGTCATCTTAAGCAGCACTTAAAGAAAAAAAAATGAAGAAATCAGACTATACGAGATGTTGTCTTGCTGCGTGTTCGTTACATTTAATTGCTTAACGATCTCGTGGAGGTATGTCCGGAGTGTACGTCACTTGTTTTGTCAAGACTTCGCTGAACTCACAGCAAACTGGTAGTTAGAACGAGCCAGCCTTTCATCACTCGAGCCAGGTCATCGATGAATGACAGATGCGAGACAACCTCGTGGCCTTCATCTTGAAGAGTGACACATCACTCAATTGCTGAAGATGGCGTAGCCATTTAATGTATGAGAAAGAGCCGCCTTTCCACGAAAAACAAGCCTCTGCAAGCCGCGAGTTAGCGCAGTTAATTATTGGACCGAACAACCTGCGCATGTTGTGTTCAAGCGGATGCACCTTTCATGACTGGCAATCTAAGATGGCGTCTTATACACATATTCATAACAAAATATATTAGGTAATGACAGAATCTTTTCTTCTGGTGTATTCGTTGTACCACAAAGCATAAATACATATCTTTTTTTTTCTCTCTCTGTCATTTTTTACATCCTGTTTCCAACTTTTTACCTGTGCAAGGTAGCCATGGAGAATGCTCACTCTTCTGGTTAGCCTCTAGACTCTCCGCCTCCTCCTACTATCTCTCTTTTTGTCAATAAGAGAAAAGCTAATCAGCACGTTAGGTAGGCTCCAAAGAAGTAAAATCCATTTGGTTGCAAAATATCTTTATAACTGCAAATATGCAAAATCTCTGCAAATACTATTGTGCAAAAGCTAATCAATCATGAGGCTCATATGGATGTTACCAATAAGCTTACTATTATCAATCCCACTACTTTTAAAGACCGTAATAATCTTCTTTGGCTTAAACTCAGGACTAATTACGGTATATTTATAAGAATATGTCCTGGCATATCCTTTTTCATGTCTTTACATTGCGAAATTAAAGCATACTTCATTGTTCAATCATTTCATAATCTCAATAAGATGCAGTTATTAGACTTGCTGTGTGGTTAACATACTAAAACAAAATATTTCGCTCTCTGCTGTATAACTTTTAGTGCATTCTGGGCTTAGTCTCACACCGTGCAAATTTTGTGTTTTTTATTGTGAAGCTTTCATTATACAATTGCGTTTTTCTTAGCCATTATAATTGTCATTTCTGCATTCATACTAATAGCTTGATACACTACTCCCATTGTTTGCAATTTCACACCACATGTTTTGTTAGAGGAAGTCCCCGTGACAGTATTGTGCTTTGGGATCTCCTCCTTTAACATTTTTTTAGTGCACACAACTTTATTGTATGAATTAAGAATAAACTTGAATTTGAAATTAAACTTGAACTTTTAATCAGGAATGATATTTACAACTGAACTGCAACGAATATAGTATAGGTGTTTTCTTTTAGCTAGCGTGCGGCATCTGGATCGGTCTGCGCATCAGCATGTTCGAATGTCAAGTGTAAGTGTACATCATTTTCATGCGTGGGCTCATTTTTTACGTTTGAAAAAACCCGAGAGGAAATTTCTGTTTTGATTTTTTTTTATCAGGCACTCGTTCTTGCCTCATTTGTAAGGTTCATCTGAATGATATCTAGGAATTAAATACTGCCACCAAACATTTGCGGGACGCAAAACACCAGGAAAGCTCAGCTACGCTGACATGACCCAGTGTTGTCTCTTTTAATAAAATTTTTCATTTGGCCGCTAGGATCCATGCCTTCATCAAAAAAAGTTATAAAAGCAAGTAATTTCTTTACCGAAATCAGTCGTAGGACTGTACGATGAACTTAGTGCGATGTTGAAAGAGAAGTGTACAGTTGTTTGGTCATAATACACTCTACGTGAAAGGGCTGGATGAAGAGACAACAACAAAAAAAGAAGACACAAGCGCATGTCTTTCTATTGCTGTTAAGTTTACATAGTGTCTTTTAAGTCTCGTAACCTTTAGCGCTTTCTGTTCATGTGTTACAGGAAGCACAATGACATATGTGTAAGAGGGTTGTGTAGCTAAAACCACAGAGCGAACCGCAGTAATATGAACGTAGAAGAGCCAGAATGATAGAAAGAAAAATATAACGTGAAGCGTATGCGGGCAATGAGAGCCGGCCACCTAGTACCTACTTGGTGCCTACCGGTTTTCCAATAGGCGCAAATTTTCCGCAGACCTGGTGCCCGGTCTATCTGAGTGGAAATGCTAGGAAAAATATTCCTTAGACTCCACCTCTTGCTGACCAAGCACACTAGCCATGGGGTTCTTCGACAAAGCCGCCCTCCTGCCGTGAATATAGAACTGTCATCACTACCACTAATAACACGCAAAGCATCCCTGGGAATGCCACTAACCAGCTAACATCACAAGAAACTATGCCATATGGCAACATATCACACCACAAGATCCTAGAGAATACGGAAGACACGGGCATTCCTTTACATGTTACGGAACTTGTGCATAACATGCTTAAAGACCGGCCATTCGCTACCCGCCTCAATGTAGAAAAAAATCGTAAATTACACCTCTAATTGTGGAGCACCACAAGATTCATTTTTAGCTTCTTTATTATTTAATGTAACTTACGTAATATTGGCGTGGAAATCAGCATAACTTCGAAATGTACAATTCATGATTTACCCAGGCTATACGATGATATGGTTCACTCAAAAACACTTGAAGACGCAGAACATTCAATTACAATAGATCTTAAGAACGTGCGCAGAGTCCGACCGCGAAGCATGATTATAACTGTCGCCATAGAAGTTCAGCTAGAATCAAATGGCTCACAAAAACAGGAGAAAGCAATTGGAAATAAAAAAGTTGCGCTCAAAATTGCAAACCCAACATTACAAGAAGTGGACGAGCTGAGAATCCTTGGGCTTGACATTCATAATTATGGCAAAGGAACACAACTGCTACACAGGACCATTAAGGCAGCAGCGACTACGTTACTCTTGACCAAACGCATATCATCTATTGGAGTAGGAACCCGTACTGAAGTGGCCATACCTACAGTCTTTGCCAAAAGTAACCAAGCTGCGTGGTTTGCTTCTCAGTCGTACACTGAAGCTATTATGCCAGCCGTCAAGCTCTAAATCACTGTATGGTAAGGAGAACGCTTGCCCTCACCTTCCGAGAAGCAGGAACCATGCAGCCTGGCTACTTTTGGCAAAGACTGTATGTTGAATACTTCAACCCAGGATCCTGTACCAGGCTCAGCTTCTTCGATTGGCCAGACGAGAGTGGGCGGTGCAAAAAACGGTAAACAGAAACGTGATGAGCACATCCGGCCTTACCAAAACTAACACCCGACCCGACTCCAAAAATATGCACAGCTGTATACACTCAATAGACTTGTTGAATATCGAGAGGCAACAAGGTAATTAAAGACAAAGTACGCTATGTTTTTCACAGCCGTATTTAATGATTTGGCAGCAAGGACACTAAACATGACAGATCCCGCTTCATGGACATACACGATAAAAAAAATCGCTGGCAGTTTAACATTACTAAGCACAATATATTACGCGAAAACACAGTTTTTTGCAGGGGGACACCACCGCCACGTACATGAATTCGCGATTGAGGTGTCCACTGACCAAATGAGCCAGTTATGCGCGCCTTTAACTATTTCATCGTGAATGCCTATGTACGCCGGCGGCCTACGCCCTAGTGTCTCGTATAACAGTGATGTCAACACTAACGTGTATTGTTCTAGTACCTTGTCTGTGCCACAGCGTTGTCCACGCCAATGCATGTAGCGCACATCTCTCTGTCACTACCGCCACAGAGCTCAAAGTGCGAATATTAGTTTGATAATAGTATTAGCTGATGAAAAAGACGATGTGCAATGCACAGCGCGAGAGTGTGCTGCAGTTTAGCGCGAGGCATGTTCTCCTGCGGCGATATCATAGTGCTCTCGCGCAATGGCCAGTAAACATGATCTGTTCGCGTAGCCGCAGGTTCGAATCCCAGTCGCACATATTTGATTTATTTATTTCATTTCGCACAAACCCATAAGCATTGCAAAATCACAAGCATCGCAATATCTTGCTCGGTGTTCACCCATCGGAATAGTGCTTTCGAAATAATAGCTACAAACAAGATGACTAAACTAAGTCGTAAACACAAGCTGACACTTCGAACTGTGGTCGCTGTGGCCGACTCAAGTCGAGGAACGTGTATCGCTCATATGGATGCGTCGGTCAAAGCCCAGGGCAGCAGAACGGCTACTACTAGCTCGACACACACTGAATTAATCATACATTGGGAATATGTCTCTGATCACCCGGAATCACTTTTGGTGGAGCTTTACGCTACCGGTAAAGCTATGGAGTTCATAACTGCTCTAACTTGGTGTCATAAGAGAAGCCCTTATTTACACGGGCTCTTTAGCAGATATTAAGCAAGACAAAAGAGTTACGAAGACACTAAGCACCACTAAGATATACATGATCTCAATTTAAGAATAACGAAACGCATCCATGTACACTGGACACAAGAAATTGCGCAGAACGTTCACCACAGGAGAGCAGACGCTCTTGCACCCCGAGACCAAACCAGGAATCTCTCTTAAACGAGACTCCGTTTTGATCTGCGCTTCGCTCTTCCCATCTTAACGCACCTTTCAAGCAGAAGCACGCATGCCCTCATTCTTCCGGGCACTTACCCCCTCCCTCATAATTTAACGGGATTGGAGGAGGTGTCCCTGAGCAGGATTAGGGCTGGGGCAGCTTTTAGGCCGTCGGTGACGTGCCGATGGGGCTCTCAAGAAGAAACAGACCCTAGCGCATGTCCTGAATATTACATGCCTGCCGCTGACATGGATTTTTTCCGCCTGCTGTGGACGTTTCCCGGAACAAAGACTTCAAGAAAATGACGAATGGAGGAAGTCGGCCTAATGGCTACAAGGGAAGAAGACGTCGCTCCGTGGAGGTCGGACAACACTAAGAGCCGGGGCTTGTTCAGTTTCTTGGGCGAAAATAGCCTTCGCGAACTTTTTGTAGCATACTGACAACACCATCTAATGACACATAGCAAGTCTTCGAAATAAAAGAAAGAAATGCCACGCGATGATTGAAAACAATGTACAGGTACCTCCAATACGAAACGGAACAGTGAACTTGCATGAAATCTCAAATTATGTGGTTATGTGCAGAATAAAATTAGAAATGGCTTTTGTATATAATACGCCAGGAGGAAAACTGCTCAGAAAACAGAGAAAAGTGCACTTGTTCAGCATTGCAAAGCTTCTGAAGGAAAAGAGAAACATTCGTACTCACCTTTACGGTTAGAACTTCCACGGATGCAACGAGAACTCGAATAAAATTTAAAGTTCACAATAAAGTTTACCTTTCACAAAGGCTGTAACAGTGGCAGCGTCAGTAAATAAACGTAAATAGACAAACAACTAAAGACAATCAACAGACCAGGAAAAAATGCACAACACGGGTGAAAAAGAAGCAGAGAGGAAATTTAACTCCGCCAAGGGCTCACCTTGACCAGGTATTTAAGAAAACTTGCTAGCGTCAAACACTCCCGAAGTGGCATGGTTACGAACGAAAATTACTTTTTTCTAAGTTAGCACTTGCATCGGTTAAAAAGTGATCGCTTTCAGTAGTATGTGTGGGAAAATGTGAACTTTTTGCGAAATAATGCTGATAAAGCGAAAACAGAACCTCACTGCTGATTTCGCATTACAACAGTTCTTGAGTAGACTACGTTCTTCCGAAGTAAATTTCTTTTATTATAATAAAGCGACTTCTTTGAGTGAAGAAAATTACCCGGTTTTGAGTAAGCCAGAATAAAGAGTGGGCTTGCTGTTGTTTTTTCTATAGAGGTCTGTATAGTGTGCAGTAGTGATGTAGCGTTTGCTAGAAAAAGATGATTTACGAAGCCATTACCAATTCACCCAACAAAGTCCGTTCACTAGATAGTACTCTCCCTGCTCTTCTCACTGTTTCCACTCATCCAGTTCTTCCCGTGGCACCTACCCGTCGTTTGCGCATTACTCCGTTCTTGCCATTTGCTCCTCCTTCTTCCACGGTAAGCACCCTCCGGAAGGTTTCCGCAGTAACCCCCTTGCGGTTACCGACTACGTTCTCGCTATGCTCGCTATACACGGCAACCATACCCCTTCCACGCTAACCAACCACACTTCGGGTGGCCCAAGAGAACCCCTCTACGGTCACACATTCTTACGCCTTCGCCGCACCCTCCTCCATCAAAGGTTACCACCCCGAGGGTCGTTCCCTTGTCAAACTCCCTCTCGTTAAGCATTCGCTCTCTCTTGCCGTATCACCCTACTTCCTTTCAAAGTAACCACTCACCGGAAGGTCCTGATGATAGCCACACTCTTGTTATATGTTCGTCCTTCCACGGAAACCACCGACCAGTTACACAGACTACTACTACTACTACTACTACTACTACTACTACTACTACTACTACTACTACTACTACTACTACTACTACTACTACTGCCACTACTAAACTGACACGAAATCCGGGAGCGGGTGCTTAACAACTGTCACTGCAAAGACGACGACAAGAGAGACGGAGCCCGTACCACAGCGTGGTAAAGTGGCACATCCCGCCCTGCTTATAGGCGGCGAAATGCGGTAGTTTCCCGCGCTGCCCGCGCGGACTCCGGTTATTGTGTCGCGGCCGCGCGCGCGCCCTGTTCCATTCGTAGATTGGCTGGCCGGCTGGCGCTGGCTGTGCCGCGCGCGGACGGCTGACTGGCCGTCTCGGCCACCGGGAGGCTTGTTGCCGTATTCGGCCTTGATTTCCTGAGCTCAATCATGTTAGCGGGGGCTTCTAAGGAGATGGGCGTCTGCAGCCGCCGCGTCGGCCGGTGCGGCGGCGCGAGCCTGCGCCCAGGGCCCCCTGGCGGAAAGGAAAAGAAGAAAAAGCTCGCAGCAGGCGTGCGCCTGCTGGGAGCGATCGGGGTGATACGTTCTTCGCCGCCGCTACGAAACGCTGCCGCTGCGGCCGCCGCGCGATATGGTCTATTCCAGACAGGCCTGGCCGTTCGCTCTTGACTTGGTCGCTTTTCATCTAGGCGTCGTATTGTTTTCGCTGACTCTCCGCAAGGGCTCGCGCACGGACTGACGCATACAGCACTCTTGAAACAAGGTGCCGGATTAGGTCCGTTTCGGCCTGAACCTGGCCGAAAAAAGGAGGCACAGAGAGAAGAGGGGGAAGAGAGAAGACATGTGCCCGCGAATCAAGGCGCTGCCAAGCTGTTCCGAAGAATCATTTGTAAATGTACGCTTAAGTGTATTAAAGCAGGACACCGTGCGTGCCACGGTTTCTTTTCTATTGTTTTTTTTTTCTGTTCTCTGACTTGACCCGGCTTCTCCCCGTTCATTCTCCTTTGCCTGTATGGCCCAAAAAGATCGCCGCGATGCAGGATACGCGAGGCTTCCGGGAGTAAGCCGTCCTGACTCCTGTTCTGTACGGAAATGTACGGGCTTCACGGTTATCGCAATTTTGTGAAGAGCGAATCAGTGTAATTGGTTCTGAAAACTAGGTGCATGAAGGCACTGCAGATAAGTCGGTGGCGCAGTTTTCAGGTAACACAAGAATTGAGGAAGCGAGCGAAGATCTCAGTATATTAAATTATATGGCCTTGCGCTCTCTTATTTTCTTTCTGTTGGCCCGCCTATATGAAGTAGCGCTTTCGACCACAGTATGAGTAGTTAAAAGTGTTATAAATACTTTTGAAAAGTGCGTAAAAGCAAGACGTCACAGGAGCAGACTTTAGGGTTTTGCAGCGCTTAAGCTTCTTATGCACAGAACAGATGAGCTGTTCTGCTGAATTAAGTTAAACAATTTTGGTTTGCCAGTTTCAAAACGTTAAAGCGGTACCATGAACTTTTATTGGATTTACTCCAGCATGCAGCATAACTCTTGCGTCTTTAGTATTACGCTCTGCAAATCACACAGCAACTGAAAGAAATGGAAGCCATGGAGGAGGCTTGGGGGAAAGCGAGAAAGAAGCATGAAGAATCATAGACCTTGGGTGGGGGGGGAGGGGGGGGGGTGAATGGTGCACCGCGAAGACAGCTGCGTTGGATGCTGGGGCCGAGATGAAAAGTGACCCTAATATCGGGCGCCAAGAAACACAGTAAAAGATAGCTTTTTCAAAAACCCTTAAATATACATACACCGTTACTAGGTCATTGCAGTAGCGCTTCCACCTCTAGTAAAAAAAAAAAAAATTGGCAACAGAGACTGTTCAAAAATAACAAAAATTGAATTTTGCTGCTATGGGAAAAATCCTGGTTTTTGCGACAATACTTTATGTAGTATTGCACGACCTCCAATCTTTAGTACAGAAGTGACTCAGTCTAAAAGACATATGGCCGTTCTGCGCTACAGAAAACTCTGTCGCTAGGGCAACAATTTCTGCTGAAAATTGTGTCCGAAAAAGCGCAAGGATTTTTTCGGAGTGACGAAAGTTTCTAGTAATAATTTTAAATTCAGGAAGCGTTTTCGCAGGTCTGAGAAAGCGCTTTATCCCACTGAAGACAGTCTTGGTGTTCTTCGTTCTTTAGTAAGGCACCAGTAAAACATTTAATTTTTTTTTTTGGTAGCAACCAATCTGTTGTCGTTCAAGCGATGTGTGTCCGCGTGCATTCAAGAGAGCACGACGTCTGTGGAAACCAGATAGAATGTGACTTTCAAGGACAAGTACTCCATTACGACGCATGCAGGTACGATTGAGGTTGCTAGCTGCACGCAGGATTAGCCGTGCGTTATTCAGCTGCACTTCAGTGACGCATTAAACAGCAACTAAAGGCAAGAGTTTTTGCCGCACTTATGAGACATGGAATATTTCCGTCGCCACACACAGATGCATCCACCAGAGCCGTCAACTGCTTCCGTCACCATATGAAGGGCAGTTCACTCCCCTTGAAGAACATTAAAAGAAGGCGGGAATTGATCGGCTCCCAGGAGATCAATGTTTGAAGAAAACCGTGTGGCACACTTTTCCCCTTGAGAGAAGTGAGCAGGACCTGCCTCTGGGCCGATCATAAGATAATGGCCTAACTCACAGAAAACATCACAAGAGTTGTGAATTCGCGCAAGACTTGAGTACGATAAACTAGCTTGAACAAAGTTTAGCTGCATAAAATGAAGAATACAGCGAACAATGTCAGTTGTGCCATATATACACCTTTCCAGTAGCGGCTTTCTGGGCGTCTCCATGCTGCTCGCTAAGCTGTCGCGTGTGCCAGGTGCTAGAACAATGAAAGCGGCAGCAGAATCGGTTTTCGACAGTTCAGAGAGGAGGCGTTCCGACATCTCCCTCGCCCGATAGGGACATCTAAACGTCCTCTCAGGAATATGCGATGTAATAAAGTATCTTCAGCCGTCATGAGGTCCCTTGGTAAAAACAGGTTGATTGACCGGAGTCCACCGTACTTTGAAATAGTTTATCACCGCCTGTTTAAAGAACCGCTTGGTATGTTGAGGGATGTTCCTCGATGACTCAGCAGACAGCACTTCATGAGCAGGACTGTTAGCCTGCTTGTTTCCAGGACGCCTATATGCAAAGGAATCCACTGAAAACGAACTGAAAGTCCCCTGCACATAATGCCCATTATATAATCATAAATGTAAGCCTTTAATATGTGTGATTAGTGAGGGGCATTTCAAGTTCTTGCCACTTGCCCATTTCGAAGGCAATTCAAAGAGAAGGGGAAAATTAAACGAGGCGAGACAGCAGTAAGGCGCAAGAGCCTAAGTTAGAATACAATGAATACGGGCGCATTAATTACCGCATAATTATCCTGGCACTGTAAAAGTGCCTTGCCGCCCGCACGCCGCCGTCGTACTCGTCGATTTCCGGCAGACAGCGTCGAGTGCCTTTCAAAAAGCTTTCAACTCAGGGCAGCCTTTTCCCCCCTCTTCCTCCGCCTTTCAGCCACCAACTCCATCTTTTTCCCCCTATTCTTGCCTCGGTGTACATTAGCGCAGCCGTTTCCCCTTTCGAAGAGCCGGCAAGAGGGGCAATCTCAGGGCGAAAACGGCATCGCTGGTCTCCCGTGCCTTCAACGCAGGAGGGAACCGCCGAGCGCCACCGGCACCGGCGCGGCACCGCACACGGCAGCGCCGCCCGCGACGGCTTCAAGAAGCGCGGCCCGCCCCCTCCGCTCGCTAACAATAACAAACGGTAATGAGCAGCTCGCAGGGAAAATAAACGGAGACGGATTTCTCGCGCGGCGGAGAACATCGATGTGCACTTCCGAACAGAGCGGCGCAATTAAAGACGCGCGGCGCCGCCAAACGGCTACAAATGGAGACAACGGTGTGTTCCCACCCCATACTCCTCCTGCTCCTCACATCCAAAATCGTCTTTCCTCCTTTCTCTCTTCCTTCACTCTTCTTTCCTTCTTTATTCGCTTGCGGAGTGAAGTAAAACCCGCTGGAACGAAGGCGACGGAGGCGACGGCATCAGCTCTGCTGCCAAATTGCGTTAGCACCGAGAGCGGCGACGTTCAGCTCCCGCGCTCGACGTCACGCTGACTGCCGCCTTCCGTGGGCGGTTGCTCTCGTTATTTTTTTTTACAGCCCTACTCCGTCTTTACCTATTCTTTCCCTTCTTTCCCACTAAAGGATCCCATCCTCTGTGTCCCGCAAATCTAGCTCCCCCTCAAAGAGCCCGCAAGAGCTGAAAGCAACACTGAAGCGAAATTCCTGCCGAACTGTGCTGCCATCTGGCGGAAGCGCGCTCAAATACGTCCCGGCTGTTTCGCGCTCTTCAAAAAAGTGGGCGGTAGCTATGTGAGGCAAGCGAGTCAGCGGGAAATCGCGCTGCGCGCTGATTTCCGACTAATTATTTAACGCAAGAAGCAAACATTTTTTTTTTTGGTTGCCAAGCGGTCAGTTTTTTTTTGTTTGCATTGTAGCACAGACTGAAATGCTATGCCAGCCGTGGTAGCAAGCGTCGTTCTGCACTGTACGCGTGTCCATGCATGATGAATGTACAGCCTTGACAAAATGTCTGCAGTCCACAGGTTTGCTTTTTAAGGCATGATGTACAGCCCTAACCAAAACCTAAAGACCAAATTGAAAAATGAAGATGTAATTTGCCCTCACATTAAAGGAGTTTCAATCTTCAAAGGGGCCATAACTGCGAATGGCTGAAAACAATGTGTTTCACACTTCTACCCTCGGTCTGTGGCGACGCGGCATTATAGAAAGCTTTAAGCGAATTTTCCTTGTTACTAGACGTAGCGATCCTTTGCACAGAGATTGCTAACGCTGTCTGTTCCTTATTTTGAGCGTTGCCAGCTCGGAGGCTGTCGCATCTCCGTAGCGCAGATGTAGCCAACGCAGAAATTCGTTGGTTACAAGAAACAAAGCCAGACTTAGTCAGGTGTAATAAATTGGCCCCGTGCAAATTATATTGTGGTTGTTCGGAGCATTAACTAACATTTGAACGGAAGTTGAAATTTACACGAGCTTTGTGCCTACTGTGACATTCCGTGTGTGCTACGAGGATCCACGTTCGACGGCGCGGCGTAGACGGAGACCCGTGACAGCGGCATCATCAATTACCCAGCCACGCTCTTTGAGTGACGACCAGAACAACCGGACCCGCCGCCGCCCCGGGGAAACAGGCTTTATCCTCCCCAATTTCCGGGCACATTCCAGGACAAGGGAGCTGTCAGCGGGCCAGAGCGCGCCGTACCACAGCCGACGCTATGCGCTACCGCGAAGACAACATTCTTTCCCTCCCCCCCCTTTGTCGTGGGCTATCGCCGGGAAGGCACCCACAGCTTCCCAGAAGGGCCGTGACGGACACCTGTCATGGCGGACAGGCAGTACTCGCCAAGAATGTGGAAAGACAGGCGCTAGTGAATTAGCTCCGAAGAGAGAGCCTGTGTATACTCTCCCTTGAGAGAGAGTGGTGGCGTTTTTGTTGTTTATTTAGTTTGTATTGTTCACAGACTCTGGGTTCGAGGCTAAGCCCAACCCAAGGGGTGGTCCCCATCTCGCATGTTATTTTGGATTGGAGAATTGATGATTTGGGCTGGCCACTGGAAATTACCGCCCTTAGTCCTTTGTTAATCAAGTGCTTAAAAGCACATGTAAACGGATGCAGTCCAGTCTGAGCTGGGGCTCCATGCTTAGCATGTAATGCGATGCTACTTAGGCACTAACCTGCCCGGTCGATGAGTAAAGTAGTGCAAAGTTTGTTCTTTTGTAAATTCAGTTCTGCTTTTTCCAGTTTAACTCTCTGTATATGTATGTTGTAAAATTATGCTCTGCTGTCATCATCTACAAGCTCGCCTCCTGTTCATCTTCCAAGCCGAACGACACTAGAGGAAGGGTTTGTGAACCATCCTCGAAGAAACGGACGACTATTGAAATTCTACTGCAAGCACGCTCAGGACGACATCGTTCGCCAAGAGGGCCTTCAGCGCCGAAGCCCGTCGGCGTGCAGCTTCTGCCAGCAACCGCTCGAGCCCAACTCCGGAGCCACTCCATCGCCCCCATGAAGTCGTCGGCACGTAAGCTCGGACGCCCCAGCCTCTGATGTATAATCCTAATCATGTGTAATTATTGAATATACCTGTTTGTTTAAACTGAGCCATACGGTGTCTCTTTGCCTCTCCGTCCCGTGTGGACCTGCGCATTATGGGGGTCATCACACTACTTCATTCAGTTTTCTTTGCAAAACAAACGTCAGTGCACTTTAGTGCCGGCTTGTATCCACGTGCAGAAATTAAAGAATGTATTACGAACGCAGAGTAAGTTGTTAAAACTTATCGCCTTAGATTTTACCTTCAAATTAATGACCTAATGTGAAGTGCAGAATGGAAACGTTTTGCATACCTGTTTCATTTTGGAGTAGGCCCGTAACGAGGCATGTTTTTGTATGTACAGCCATAGCAGTTATTCGATGCCGTTAGAGAAGCTAATTAAGCCAGAAATGACGGATCTCGTCATTTCGACGGCCATTCAAAGTACCTGATTGATGTTTGTCATTTTTTTATGGACAAGCGGACAAACTTTTATCGCCTCTGACTCGTGAAACAGCACTCCACGCCGAAATTATCGTATAGTTAGCGAATATACCGCAGCAATCCACTATTATCGCTCAGGCTCTTTTTTTTTTTCTTGCACAAAACAATCCTGCCGCACTCGGTATGTGCGCTGTGGTTAAGATTGCCTTATAAAAGTTTGTGCAGAAAAATCACTGCATCGGCTAAGCTACTGATCAAAACGAACAATTCAGCTAAAAGCTGTCACCGAAGCGCCCCTTCCTGCTGATGTTCGACTGGCTTTGCAAGCACATGGTTCATCCACGTTTAGCAGGCAGCGGCTCGGTCGAAGGCTATAAGGCATGGCCAGCTCGGATGCTAGCTCGGATGCTTCCCTCTTGAAAATTGGTTTTGAGGAAAGGAAATGACCCAGTAATTGTCTCACATATACCTGGGTGGACAGTTGAACCGCGGCGTAAGGAAGGGATAAAGGAGAGAGCGAAAGATGAAAAGGTGGCCGTAGTGGAGACCTCCGGAATAAATTGTACCACCTGGGGATCTTGACGTGCACTGACACCTTACAGCACATTTGCGGTTGCAATTCTACAGAACAAATGCCGCGTTCCCATGGCGACGATCTCTGGCGTGACCGCGAAGCCTGGCGTTTTTATGTTCAGCATTACGTAAGGCTGGATTCTGCCCTTTCCTGTATTAAGGCGAAAGCTTTTAATAGCTCATACTGCTTTCCGTCTGTTCGCAGAGTGTGTCACACGTTTAACTCGGGAACTAAAAAAGATAGCAGAAGAAAATGGTTGCTTCAGATACAGGAGGAAAAAATGAACCTAGAAGCCAAGTTTGATGAGTGTAGACTAATTATTTAATTAATTATAGGCAAAAATATCGAATTTGCATCGAAATAGCGCGGACGTGGATATAGCCACGGGAACGGTTTGACGTCACATCCACCGGAAGTCGTCACGGAATAGTGAAAATTGTCATTGAATAGTCGGAAAAACGTTGAATTTGTGTCAAATTAGATGAAAAAATATGTAATTAGGCGTAATTAATACTTAAGATGCCCGAAAGATGTATCATATGAGTATCGATATAGCCAATGGAACGGTGTGACGTCACATCCACCGGAAGTCGTCACGGCATAGTGAAAATTGTCACAGAATGGTCGGCTTTCGCCTCTCAACACTTTAGTTGCCAAAGTGTCTCGTAGTTTCTTTTTCTTACGTTCACGAGCCCACTGAATCTCGAAAGCTGACTGCGACCGATACGACGGACCCGCGCCTGCCATGGCGAAGGAGCCTCGCACGAGCTGTACTCTAAACCGAAAGGAGCAAAAAGAGAGTAAGTTGTCATCTAGAGCACTCCCTTTTACGAAAGGGTGTGCGCTATAAGACAGCTTACCTCCTTTTTACTCCCATATAGGCACATTCGCGTTTAGAGTGCTCGTATTCGTGGATTCGTGTTCAGAATGAGTCAAAGCGGCCACGGGCACGTGAGCAGTGCGCGTACTCGTGCTGTGACGGTATACTGAAGCTGATAAGCTACCACGGGCTTGCTCCCTGTAGCAGCTTTTCGCTGTACAATATTGAAAAAAAAAATATTTCCTGTAATGATCGCTTTCTGCTTCGTACACGCGAGTCTTAGGGATTAACAATAGCTGTGGTTTTGAGTACTGTGAGTATGCGGTCTTCGCGTTGTCTTCAACAACTGTCTTCACCACACTTAAAAAAAAATAAAGAACATAACTATGGCCCTTCGACTTTCCAAGCGATTTCTCTCTGAAACAAAGTAGACGTATTGGCTTCGCGATCATGGATGACGGGAGTTTTAAGAGACGAGGGTAGGCAGGACAGGCGAAATGTGCTATGCAGCTATTGTATACCTGCTGATATCCTATCAATGCACAAAGTGGTGAGCTTTTAAGAATATTCTACGTGGCACACTCTCTGTACATATCATGATCATTGCGTCAGTAATCGATTCAGGCGTAAATGTGCAGGGCAAGTATGGGTGCAGTACAGATAAAAACATGCGCGAGCAAGTAGTTTTAAAACTAGATCGTTATGCAGGTTAAGCTTGTGAAAGTAATGAACCCTAATGAAGATCCTACTGGCTTCTCGGCGCTGCCAGGTGACGTCCCGAAACACACTGCGTCCAAAAAGGGCCCAACTGCTCGAAATGAAGACATCATTACGCGCTTATCTTCCATCTCTCGCGTGTAGAGCCCCGTCTGTCGCCGTGTAAGCTTTTTAAGACCAGCAACTGCTACGACAGCGATAACATCACAGAAGCGCTTGGCCCTGTCCCAGCTATCGGGGATGTACACGTAACACGCACTAGTCCCGCATTAGCGATAACAATATTACAGTCAAGCGCAGCGTCCGTAAGCCTACAGGCACTCCCCATTTACATTAGACGAGTTCCCGAGAGAGCTTGTTGCGTTATCTAAACATGCAACAAATGACAGCTACCAATCGAGTCGGCAACGGAAACGGGTCGATTGAGCCATCTCGAGTTTTAAAACTAGCTGACGGCTTCATTTGTAACTGCTAAGCAGGAGGACTGGCTAAGAAAACAAAAAAAGGAGAGAAGGAATCATACGCCTAAAGCAAGTAAACGGACAGGGCATAAAACAAAACAGCTTCGCTTATAATGAAACAAGGAACGTTTTTGTCGCGACGCGGACATACACAGGCAAAGTTGAGGAGATATGCGGCCGGCTCTACCGAATACTCAGGATGAAGGCGGTGTCTATATACGGATATGGGGAATGTATGGTGGGCTATATCGGCGTCCTTGGGAGCAAATTACGCCTGGACATGCAGGAAAATAGTGCTTGAGCTGCCATCTTTCACTTAGTGGTTGACATGGGCCTTGATTGCTGCCAGCATATTTCGACTTATGTTCATTGTATGCATAAGTGTGCAGTCGCGGACAGGAGAATAGGGACCACGCTGAATTCGGCGGTCGAAGTGTTCGGAGGCCTAGCGAAAACTAACGTATGTTTGACTCATGTCCAAGTAAAGTTTGCTTTTTTCCTCGCGCATTAAGAAGGCAAATAATTGTATTTTCGTTACACCACGTTACAGAAGAGATTGAACATGGAAGCGTGGTCGATATTATCCTGTCCGCGACTGTACATCAATACACAAGCTTCATGTCCGATCTGAGTTTCCTGAGGTAGCATCTGGTGCACCACACAAACAAAAATACAAAAAGGATGATACTTGTCGGTGATCCTCCGACAGGAGAAGTTAAAGTTTCGGATTAAAGTCTTTGAGAGTAGTGCTCAGAGAACGTGACAATTAAATCGGACCATATTAAAGTTAAAGCTAAAAAAAAACAAAGTTTGACAAGGATGGTTAGGCTAAGCAAGCATTAAAATAACGCGGATCTTTTTACATATTACATAGTATGATTGAGAATGCTTTTGATTTACTCATAGATTATACATAATTAAAAAATCTTTACTGACTTACATTAGAAGAGTATGTTTAATAATAAATGTGTGAAATCGTGTGAGAAAACAGGATAACGTAATAATGAAGAAATTTTCTGGTTACTAAATTGTTTTGCAGGTGCTAAAGCGGGCTGTGAAACATCGTCCTCTCGCTTGATTCGGACGACGACGTCGACCACGGCGATGAGTTGGTGGCCCCACGCGACTGGCTAAGTAACGCCTTGTAGAATGTTTGCGTAATGTCGGCGAAATGTCGCCGATCGGTATGACGCTACCTTCGGTCATCTTCGCTCCATATAAGTCACAGTTGTATATAGGAGCGGCTTGGTGGTGGACTTCGTGTCTCGGTGTTCAAACGGGCTGCCGGAGGCGACCTCGTCGATAAGATCCGAAACCTGCTACTTACAAAAATGGTCTATAGAGAGTCTATAGACTTCTTATAAACTCTATTGCCTTTCTATCGACATTTATTTTTGATGATTCCTAGTCTCTAGACTGTCTATAGACAACAGTCTACTAAGAGTGTATGGCCATAAATGTATAGATTGTCTGTAGACTGTCTATAGGATTTGTATTGCCTATAGACTGTTATCCAGGATTTGTCTACGTAGAGCCTATAGACTTGAAGAAGTCTATGGATGGTTTATAGACTGTTTAAAACAATTTTTGTAAGGGTGTGGCGTTCTACCGTCGAAGTTCGAGATGAATAACTGACACTTTCCGACTTATGTACAGGTTTTTATAGCATCCAGGCAGTTCTGACGACGGCCACCGCCTTTTTGGGATAAACTGAGTGCGTTTGTAAGTGGAAGGGAAGCGGAAATGCGTGCTGCGTGAAATAAACATCCACGTCTTTCTCATTTATATTGGCAGCAGTAATTGAACGTAAATATCAGGAGGTGTGGCGTGAAAAAAACACGCTTGTTATCACTATTTAATTCCTGAATCCAAAGTTCAAGACAGGTTTTCGGCGCTGGTAACTGTATTGCAAAGCTACAGGAGACATACAGTTGTTGTACGTCGCTTAAAATCGAGTTTCGTCTTCTCTGATCACTATACTATCACCATCAGCATTTCTCTCTGTTCTCCCAGACCAAGCTTCCTGCTGGAAATAAAGAATTTACGCTGGACTGCCTTCTGCGGCTACTCAATTCCTCCATCCGTAACTGAACCTTATTCCATGGCGCGCTCCGGGTGTGAACGCAAAATGAAAATATCCTTTGATGGCACTGAAAATATAGTTTGCGTGCCGCGGTACGATAATTAACTACTCTGCAAAAGTGCTGTCGTGCACACTCTTGTCGCTGATTTTTGAGGAAAAACTAATTAATTTGGAAAGTTTTCGCAGCAACACAAAATTTTAATTTGCGAATTAATTTTTCTTTTCGTTGCGACCTTAAAAACGAAAGAAGAGCTAATAACATGGAGCATGCGCTCAAAGGAAATTTATTTCATTAGTCTATCTTATTTCTTCTCGATTTTTTTCTTGCTTTTCAAAAGAACGCAAGCAACACGCGAATTCAGTGAAAGCACAGTGATTAAACGCAAATGCTACCTGCGTGCGCTCCCCATAGACTGGGTTAATTAATGGCGTCGAGTAAAAAAAAAGGTCCACAAAAAAAAAAAGCACCGCCACCAGCAAGAAGCGAACCGAACCGTAAGCGCGCAATTTCACGACAGACACCGCATGAACGGTTGCGCTCCAAAATGGCATCCTGCACCAAGCGAGCGACGCGGCCGAGAAGGCGCGCTTGCGCGCAGACCGATAAACAGCACATCGAGGCCCGCAAGCGGCTTGCTGTCTCAGGGGCGCTTCGGTTACAGCTCATTACCGAATAATTATCGGACGCAGTTTAGTGAAAAACCTAATTAATTAGCCAGCGTGTACACGCGCACCGTAAACACACTGCGCAGCGGAACACGCACTTTGAGAGACTGTTGCGGGTAGTGGCGCGTGAAAAAGTTTTCAAGGAAACAGCGCAAAGCGAGAAGAGAAAAGAGTGCGAATGAAGTAAAAGCGCCACACAAGGCAGACAGTTTCCCTAGACAAGTCCAGATCGAAAGTGTCGCACGCGGAAGAAATTCCGTTGGAACGCCAGAAGCAGGCGTCGGTGGCGTACATAGCAGCATCGTGTACTGCTGGGGCTGCTGATAAAAAGTACAGCGTGGCTCGTTCCTTTGCTGTCTCTACCCACACTACACACCTGAGGTGGAAGTTGCGCGCCGAATACCTGGTTGATTAACCCCTCGTCTCCGGGCGACAGCAACCGCGCACTTCGGCGTGGTTTTACGCCTGGCGTGACGCGATCCAGTGATCCATGTCTGCCGCAGCTGCTATCCAAACTGCTTTGCCCCTTCTGGGCTCCTGCACTGAAAAACGAACAAGTTGGTTTTCTGGTTGGCAACAGGAAAAGCAACTGTTAATGAGAGAAAAATGGTGAAGCTAGAAAGGGAACAAGAAGAGCACTCGTGAACTGTAGTTTTTGCGTCTGTTGGCGTGGGTGGGTTAACAGCCCTCCTGATTTAGTATCAAGAACTCTGGCTATGTCACTCGTCGAAGTTATCTCGCATAATCTCGTTGACGTAAGATTGAACGTAACTAAATATGCTCCAAATACGTTGTAGGGGGACACTCAAGGTGTCGTCGGCACGAACTAGAGCCCTTTGTCTCTGCTTACGTGCATTTTCCGTATTTCTGGGCTTTAATTTTTCCCTTTTTGTATTGGCACATGAAATTAATTTGTCTGGCCACGTTGGTGTAGCATAAGACAAGAAATCTTGCTTTCAGTCTTCTGCAGAGTATTCTTCTTCTGAATGTGCATTTTGCTTCCCTCACCTTTGGAGACCAACACGAAATCGGTCATTATATTTCGAATGCGTCAAAGGTTTCCATTGAAGTCATTTAAACGGGGAAGATGCTTCGACTTTAGGAACCTGTCCATCGCAGTCTAAAAAGAAGATTGATTAACCTTGTTTCGGGCAGGTGCGTGAGACAAAACAAAAAATGCTAAGAACCTTCCGAGCTTAATGTCTTCTATGGGGCGAGAAAGTGATAGACAAGTCAGTTTTGTACAACGCTTGCTCCGACTGGAACCTATGAGTACCGCCCACGTACTATGCGACGTGACCCTGTGTGGTCATGCCTCATCTACGCGTAGTCATGCCATCCGACGGGCATTGCGGCCTCCCTCGATGGCATGACCACACAGGATAGATTCTCGAGAGCACGCGGTACACAGCCCATATGTATATATTGCTGTGCTAGCAGTATTGTCCTCTTTAGGCGAAAACGCCGTGGTGTCTCTGTGTGTTTGTGCGGCGTGTCTGTGCAAATCCTTCATCCCGCAGCATAGCGCCTGCAGCGCAATGCCGGAGGCGCTATGCTGCGGAGAGGATCGGGGTCGGGGTACCCACCATCCGGTGCGTACTCGGTGGGTAGGCACCCACCCTACGAGCCTCCACCCACCATACACCCTACAGTTTGTGCCCTTAAGAAGCTCCACCCACCCACCTTCATCGCCCAGAAGGCCGCCCCCATCGCCCACCACTGGAAGCCCACGCAGCAGGAAAACGAAAAAAAAAAAACGAATGCGAAATTGAATTTAAGGACGCAGTGGGGAGGCGATCAGTGGAAAAGCGAAATGTATGTACTATCAATAGCGCTAACGAATATCTGTCGCATCACATCGTCTGAGAACATCTTTCTTCCTGAAATTCAGGTGCGCGTGGTAGTTCTGAGACCTTTCAATTCAAAGTTCATAGGGGCCGGGCATGCTTGTTTCGCGCGACCACGCAAGGTAGATTATCGAGGAGTCCGGCTCCCTAATGCACGTAGCACGTAGATAGCATCGTTGTTGGTCAGAAGTTTTTGGTTACGAAGAAGGGGCGGGAGGGGGGGTGAGGTGAAGTAAACCAAAAGTGCATTGTGGTTGGTGTCCCTGAACCGGGCGAAAGCGAAGAGAATATATAATTTTGTCATACATCTACGGCAAAACAAACAAGCAAGCAAGAAAGCAAGCAAGCAAGCAAGCAAGCAAGCAAGCAAGCAAACAAACATACAAACAAAGAAACAAAGAAACAAACAAACAAACAATGAAGAAGAAGAAGCCTACGAAAAGTAGCAATACTCCTGCATTTTTATCGCTATTTTCTGAAGCATAGGAGAAAGCTAGAGGCGAAAGAAAGTGTGCAAAGAAAAAGAAAAGCGCCCGATATGTCCAACGTGCCCAGTGAACTCAATGTGGCTTCTTGTTTGGCTGACGACACGAGATGGGTAGCAAGAATTCGAAGCGCAGAGCCATCAATGCCACGCGCAGGAAAGGCGAAGAAACGGTCCTCCCATCTGAAGCACTCGGGACGACTCTCACAAGAGCTAACTCAAGAGAAGCGTCATCATCTGACCTGCACACGTGTGCGAAACCGTGTCGCGTCGCCTCAAGAAACAAGCCTCGTTGGAGGAGGGATTCAGAGAGTGTCTCCGCTGCGGCCAGGCAAGTAATTCGATGGATTCGCCACCGGCGTTCTATTTTAGAAAAAAAAAGCAGGTCCCCTTCGATGACGAGAGGGCGGTACTCCTCGAGAAATTTTGTGCAGTGCTACAGACGTCGCAGCCACTGTGTTTAAAAAAAGGAGAGAAAACCAGAGCTTTTATGGTGAACTCTAGACATACGTTAGGCTTGTTCATGTGTCAGCCTTAAGTTCCAGTTCAGATGATGTGAATCACAATGGAGCAAAAATCAAACCACCACGATTTCTTCTCAGCTGCTCATTAAGATCACGGGGGTAAGAGGCGATTTTGTAAAGCCACATACGAAGAACGCCTCAGAGAACTAACATCTACAACTGATATGTCAAGCAGCGGCGGAGAAAAAAAATTAAGGTGACACTTAAGCTCCAGCTTTAAGGGTATGACGCAACAGCGGTTCGTCTTGCCCACGCAGACACAGACACTGTTTGCTCTTTCACAGTCACAATCATTACGTGAAAGACGGCATGACATGCATATAAAGCCCCACTTTAACCAAGCCGTTTACGAACGTGCCTGTGTGGCCTAGCGGTAGCATGTCGCAACACGAGGGTCAGGAGATGCAACAATGGGTCTGCTGCGTAGCAGTTTGAGAGGCGACGCTAGTAACGCGAGTCGTCGTCTGCTTCTTGTTTATACGAGGGCGAGGAGGCAGACGATGGCCGACGGCCCGTGCACTTAGCGCGTTGTTCGCGGTGCTCCTGTCGCTGGCGTCGCTGGCGCCATCTATGGGAGCCTCTTGTAACAGCCACTTATTGGAGCAATCCGGATCTTTCGGTAACGCCGACGCCGACTCCCCTGCAGAACGGTGCCCTTACGCAATCGCGTAATAGGACGCAGCTTCTACAGGAGTCCTAGAGTTCGCTTTACCTCTGCTGACGGCTGTACACAGAAACGAGGTGCTGGATCTTTAACGTGCACTGACATCGCACAGCACACGGGCGCCTTAGAGGAAAAACGCTAAGGCGCCCGTGTGCTGTGCGATGTCAGTGCACGTTAAAGATCCCCAGGCGGTCGAAATTATTCCGGAGCCCTCCACTACGGCACCTCTTCTTCCTTTCGTCTTTCACTCCCTCCTTTATTCCTTCCCTTACGGCGTGGTTCAGGTGTCCAACGATATATGAGACAGATACTGCGCCATTTCCTTTCCCCCAAAACCAATTATAATTATATATTATTCACGTGAATGTTTCTAAATAAGGTTATATAAGCATGGTGTGCAGAAAGATTTCAGAGAGAGCCAGTTCATGCAGTTCACAATGAATTCTGCGGCGTTTTTTATCTTCAGTCGGCGTTCCCAAAGTATGTTTCTTGAGTCTGTTTGAGATACAACTTACGTAGCATTTTGGGTTGCGACGTCACAAGTTCAAGTGACCACTCTCGACCAATCATGTAGTTACGCCTCTTTCCTTTTTTTGTAATGAAAATTGTCATGTCGTCCTTATATATGTTGTCACTGTCGTCAATTGACCTGTCAAGGGTGTCCTTGTTGTCTGTCGTCCTCTCACATGTGTTTTCATCTATTCCCGAGCTGACAACGCGCAAACGCAAGATCCTAGAAGGCTCGATTGGAATCGCAGGTTGCCGTCCGTATTTTCTGGCCCGAACTCTCATTAATACATTCGAAGAAACAACGAATAGTTGCTTGATCCACTGCGTTGAAAAAAAAAAAAACTGAGAATAAATGACATCACTTTGATCTCGACTGTCTTGCCTGGACTGCACCTAAAAAATAGGTTGGAGTAGCCAAGCCACACGTGCAGACGTGTAGGCATCGCTGCACTTTACTAGCAGACCGCGTAATATTGCTTGGTTTAGAGCAAAGAATTGCAAGCCAGATTACTTCTTGGTAGAGGTTATGGAAAGGTGGAGGCGAAGATGACGAAAGTTCCACAAAGAGGACTTCAAGCAGGCTTTGAAGCATCGCATGAAGCGCGATTAGGAGCAAGGACTTTCGGGAACGCTACACGTGGGCTAGCTGCAGGCAGGGAAGCGAGCACGATCGCTGTGTGAAATGTTTAGTATACTGCCAGAGGGTGTCCGCATCAATGTTGCGTAGCGGCTCGAAGGAACGCCAAAGCGATTCCCAGAGGTTAATCGGCGGTTGCTAAAACTGGGGTGAGGGAAAAAAAATCCAAACAGAGAAAAACAGTACGTCAGTAGCATGGAAGACGAAAGAAAGAAAACGATGAGGGCACGCCCGACGACTCCCGGAAATGGGAGCCGCCATTTCCGGCCTGCACGTCTTCAGCGGCGGCGGCGCTCGGCGAGGCCTGCGACGGGCCGCAGCGCAATCAGAGGCAGGAGACGGGCTTCCGCTCCTGCCGCCGTCGCAGTGGCGCGGCGTCTGTGCCGTCGACTTCGAGGCTGCGCCTCCGCCGGGTTCGCCGCACTGTCTCTGGGGAGGGAAGAGGAGGGCTCAAGGAAGGGGTGCAGAGATGGACCGCATCCGCGTGTCTCGCCTATTAGCAGGCCCCAGGAAATCGCCATCTGGCCGCGGCGCGGGACCGCGATGAAATGCCACTTCCTGAATCGCCTCCTGCCGCTGGGCGCTGACGTGACGCCCGGGCCGCCTCGTAGGTGCGGTGACTTGAGATGCGGCCGAGTTGCAGTTCGGAGCTCGAGGCTGGAACGGCCGGGGCGTGCCTCAAGGCGCTTCGCTAGGGGAAGGGGGCAGCTGGACGCTCGTGTTTTTTTTTCACTTTGGCAATGATGAGAGAAAAAAAGCATTAGTCCAATGTTTTTAGGGAAATTCCTCATCGTGGAGTAGATTTGTAATTAAAGGGGTAATGAATGCCGCATTAATAATTTGACAATCTTCAAAAATGGTGTTTTTGTCTTGTTGATATCTTAATAGACGTTTAACTGACTAGAACTTGCCCACGAAACTGTCACATAGTGGAGTGTTTGACGGAACCCCGTCTGGCGAGGAGGGAGCATAATAACAGAAAAAGAGGAGCACTCGCCGATTTAACTGTCACATAATGCAGCGTCATAGGAATGCATGCATTATGGTTTGCGTCGGCAGTGTCTGTTCCGGAAATACTTCCCAAGTGAGCCAAGGTACCCCTATACATAGCTGCCAACTAATATATATGCGCATAGTCTACGAGCCTTGGACAGAATAGGGTAATTATGCCATTAAAGCGGAATCACTGCTCAGCCTAGGACATGAGAAAAGTGTAATGACTCTCGTACATTCTATTTTCCGGTGTAAATGTTCGCCTAAAGTGTAAATAGTAATTAAACAACAAATTAAGGAAACGACGCGGGATTTCGAGGTGCCGCAGTAGAGGTGTATAGAGTGCTTCAACCTAGTACTTTATGCTTGCTGCCCGTTGGAAAATATTTGTAACTAAAGCACTGCACAATAAAATCGCTCATGCTCTGTTTTCACTGTGACACATTGGTCGTAACTATGTCTGCTATGGAGGCCGGTATCCCGCATGCGTTCATTATGCGCGCATGACCATATGGCCACGGCTTAATCTGGGAGCGTTCTTTTGCTGTCTCGCTGTCTGCCTCGAATCATGTTTGTTGTGTAGTGGCTCCAATCAACTTTAAATCCAGCGCAGTCACCTAGCTTTCTTTTATAGTGTTTAATAATAAATCCTAAGTATTTACACCTCATGTTTTCGAACGTTCACTTCTGCACTGCAATTATTCATCCAATGGCGAAATCAGTTTCGGCCGAGATAATGTAACGGGAAAGACGGGTCTGCTGTCGACACGCTACCCTTACCTCCGCATTTTGGTCTCCAACCAATCGGCATGGATACGAGTATGTGCACGTAGAACACGCTTCCAGATTACCCTGGATCACACTTATCGTGTGCTAAGGTCTCCCGGTACTGTTATCGGAAGGAGCCACTCACGTTAATTTAGTGAGTGCTCAAATCACCACTATACACGGAAGCTGGCACTTCCTTTTGTCTAAATGCCTACGGACAAATTTCCGGCCCTGTGTGCGAAATGACGACATATCGTAATATCAGTGTGGCGAAGCTTACGGTTAGAATCGCATACAAATTCCTTTCAAAAAAAGGAGCTTCCTGCGCAGTTCGCCCAATCCAATCTGTGATTGCGGTCAGCAATTCGAGTGCGTATCAAAAGGGCAGAACGAAGGGGCAGCGCGTGCCAGAGAAAACAAAACGAACAAAATAAGGGCCTCCAGAAAGATTACGCACTTCCTAAATTACCTGCGCCGCCCGAGAGCATACCACTGCGTCCGGGGCAGCGTGTTCGGTAACGCTGGTTATCTGGCATGGTCGCGCACTCCACTCTATCTTGATTGCGCCTTCTTATTCCTTTATCTTTATTTTTTTTTCTTTTTAGGCCAGCGGTGGTGCGAGGTCCGCACGGGGGTGCAGATCAAAGCCTCGGCGCGGCAATGCGCCATTCAATTAATTTCGCGGAGGCAATTGGGAGCCGGCGCGCCGGATAGCGCGGCTAGCTGAGGTCGTTCCGGGCAATTACGAGGGAACAACCGTCCGCGCCCACATGCCGCGGCCGCAGTCCGTTGCGAGGAGCGCCGTAAATCGCGCGAATGCTTTTTGCTAATCTAACGTCCACCGAATGACCAGGCGTTCGCCGCTGCGTCTGTCCCTGACAGGTTTCCTATTTCATGTCTACTCTCGCTGAACGCAGTTGGTGATTTGTGTTCTGTTCACCCCCCCCCCCCCTCCCCTTTTTTTATGCTTTTAGATTTCGCCGCTTGGCAGCCGTAGGGGATTCTGCATTGTGGAGCTTGGGTGAGACAGTTACGCTCTCGGCGTGTTGTTTTCATCCAGGCCTCTAACCCGTAGTTACAGCATACGTGCCAACGCTCTGCTTACCACTCACGCTTTCACGACAGGGTATTTTTGGCTTACACCCAAACAATTTCGCGTGTTCTGACATGATATTAGCAAGTAAGATGTTGTTAAACACGCATATCCTTTCTTCGTTCTTAATTAAGTCGATGGGACTGAGAGGACCAGTCCGCTCAGTTTACCTCTAGCCTGCAGCTTATAATCCACGTCTGCATTATATGCACATACAGACTTTGTCAAAAGTATGCGGCCCAAGGCGTCTGCTTCTGAGCCCTGCAGCGCGTCTCCTCTTGCATACTCAGGGACTCTAATCTCACGAAGGTGGGAGGAACTTAAGTCTTCAACGCTTCCAACCTTACGACTCTCTGATGTGCTTAAGAGCCCCGTTACACGGCTTAGAAACAAACCCCCTGGGCTGTGTATTTTTGACAGAGACTGAACCTGGTGTACGTGCATATAATAAAAACATATACGCATGTATATGACAACAAGGGTTGCCTTCTTTCAGAATATTGTGCGCTATCTTACCCCTGTTTTGTCAAAATAAGAACAATGAGACTTTAACTTGTTTTTTTTTACATTTTTATGCAACATTACGCAAGACTACAACAAGAATAAATGCGAAGATAAAAAAGTGGGTTCAACATTGGGCGCATTGGCGTTTTATATTCCGCTATGGCGGCCAAATGGCGCACCCCGCCAATCAACGGATGTGCAGTAATGAAACAGGCTGTGAACGCGAAAGGGTTTGTGTTTTTGGCGGGGAGAAAAAGGACAAGCAAAGCATTCTTGGGGTGCACCCGACGGACGTGACTTGTATGCATGGTACGTGTCAGGCAAATGGCGCGCTTTTTGGGAAATCAGCCGAAACTGCAGTCGTAGGGCGGTGTTATTAACAAAGTGGGGGTGCGACCTAGCCGTGTTCCCGTAATGAACGCTTCCCTCAAACTGCACGTGGTGGGCTCGCGGCCGACTTAAGCGCTTCGGCGGCACCAATTTGGAAATTAGTCGCGTCCTTGGCCATTTCGCTTATGAGTTGCCAGCGGTATTCAAAGAGGACGGTGGCTTATGGAAAAAAAGTATATATTTCATGGCAAGCGTAACCATAAACAAAAGCCGCAAACCATTTGGAATTGGTTTCACTATCTTGCAAAGAACAAGGCAATTTGCTTTTTTGCTTGAGCAGGAAGTTATTGGGATATTTGTGAAGGAATATTTACAATGTATATTGTGATGAGCAGCTCATTTTTCAGTTAATAGGGCTTGACTTCGTAATGGAAGTACATCATCAGCTTCGGTTTTTAACAACGGTTAAGCGGCAGTTTCATCGCTGTGATCAGCCTATGGACCACATGATACGCAGACTTCTTCGACGCAGAGTGCAACCAGAGCTAGACAACAGTGATTTTATAATTTCCATTTACGTTTCTGTCTCCCGGTCCAATCATTTCATTTAGATATTTTTTTCTTAAGACTGCACCACTTCTTTCTAAAAATCAACTTTTTGACAGATTTGCCTCTCTGGTTGGGTTTGAAAACTTATAATAAAACTAACACTTCTCCAATCAAGACCTTTAATCTGAAACCCAACGTTTCGGAGCCGGCTCGACTCCTTCTTCAGTCTTTCGCAAGCTACTGCCCCCAGTCACTCCCATAGAAGGAACCGAGCCGCCTCTGAAACGTTGGGCTTCACATTGAATTTTTTAGTTGGAGATGTGTTAGAGTTCATTATAAACCTCCTTCTTCAAGGTTAGTGCATGATACGACAATGTGTGGGCTGATTGCTGCTACATGAGCTGCTTTAAAAAAAAGTTATGACGAAGATAAACCCACCTCATTTTTCGCCGCACAGAGGCATCATAAATTGCAGTGAAAAAAACATCAATGCGTAGGAAATAATATTCGCCGAGAAAAAAAAAAACGAAAGTTGCGTTCTGAAATAAAAACAAAAAATACACCGAATTAAAAATAAAAAACGAAAACTCCAACCTCTGAGCGTAATCCGTGTAAGCACCTTCTTTTGCAGCGTCAGGAAGTTTACACACCACGAGAAAGAAATGAACTTAGGTGCCTGCTTCGTCTGGTTCGCAGAATTTAGCGTCCGTGGAATTTATTTAAAATGCCAGCTTAACAGAAATCGCAAGATATTGAGCTGTGAAAATTAAGTAGTTTACAGTATTCTCCCCCATTGCCGTTGTGTGTCCACCGTTAGGCATCTGTGTTAAGAGATAGGCGTTAGTGAAGAGCAATCGCTGCTTACAATTAGATGCTTCTAGGCATGAAAAAAGCAGTACTTTTAGATTATCAAAACTCAGGAATAGTTCTGGGTGCCTGTCAACAGTTGTGCTTTAATAGTGCGCGCAAGTACAAAGATAAATTTTTTAATGCATTACTTTATCGAATAAACAATTATACACAGAATAAAGGAGGAAATCATACATACGGACAAACACTGCTTTCCCTGCTTACATGCATCTTTGCCCTGAGTGTAATTTTTAATCTGCTGAAATTATGCGCACAAGTTACAGCGACCAATTAGCTCATCCTGCTACCTTAATAACTGATATTTTTTAGCGTATTTACTCGCGTAATTTACGCGTTCGCAAAATGAACACACCGCTATATTGTGGTGTGTAGTGGGCTGGTGATGATATTGAATGCTAGCAGGTGCCCTCTTCTGGACGCGTAAATATCTAAACAATACTACAAAGTGCCGTCCGCCGGTCGACAAACAGCCAATAAGAATGTTCCGTTAAAAAGCCTAGACGCAACAGAAACCACGCCTGATCATAGAAGATTTTTATGCTTTATCTGCCATGTTAATGACTGTAGCAACTTGTTGTGGTTGGGTTTCGAGCTTAAAGCCGTGTTTCATGCTAGGGCGAACTTAAGTTGTTTTTCCGCATAGCATTGTCACTGGTGTAGCGCATGAAAGCACAGCGAACCCACGACATACGCTTTCCCACACTCTTTACTTCTTCCCTTAAGGCGCGTTTGAGGTGCCCACCGTGATGAGACAGTATCTGAGTCATTTTCTTTCGTCAAAACCCAATTTTTGTATCAAAGTTGTGATGCAACCGTTAGTGATACAGCGTTCCGGATGGTGTCATAGGCGCGCGCATGTGTGCGTGGGTGGGAGGGGGGGTGAAATGTGCGTGGATGGGAGTCAATGCACGCAGGGACAGAATACTTTTGCGTTGCCACACGTAAACAGCCTGAAGCGTCTGTGGCTTATATTTTCTTCAACCCATTTGTGAGGGATTGAAGCTGCGAATGTTGTTATATTAAAAGTGAAACCGAAAATAGTTGTGCAGACTCTTTTCTTGCGTTTTATTAGCCATTTTCGAGCTCCATTTACTTGGATAAGTATTCACGAAAAATAATGTTTAACAAAGAGTTACCTGCGAAGCATGCATTGCCACATACTTTATCTTATTGCAAAGAAGAAAACTTTACAGTCGCCGAGGTTGCGTTGCATTTCTGAACTCAAGGTTGCGCTGACTGCCTGCTCCGTACTTTGCCCACTGCTAACAGATTTAATGCATCCGGTGCAATCCGTAAATACAATAACCTCCGGAACCTAGCTCGCTTGAAGCCGCCGCGGTGGCTCTGTGGTTATGGTGTTTGGCTGCTGACCTGAAAGACGCTGGTCCGATACCGGCCGCGATGGTCGCATTTCGATGCCCGCGCTTTGTGCGGTGTCAGTGCAGGTTAAAGAAGCCCAGGTGGCTGATGTTATCTGGAGCCTTTCACTACGGCATTCCTCATAACATGAATCACCTTGGGACGTTAAACCACACAAATTCTAAACTATTGTGCTAAACTATTGTGTTAAACCACACAAACTTTAAACATGAATGTGCTGTGACGGTTTGCACGTAATGTGCTTTTTCTGCGTTGGTTATTGCGGAGTTATCTTCCCTCTGTTCGGTTCCTGGAATCCATGACTCCTTTCTTAAGCACTAAAACTGACTGGTACCATCAGCATATTTTGTAATTACTGCCTGAGATCTGTGGGATGCACATTGGAGCTGATCAGGCGGAATCTTCTTCGGCTGTTGTTATGCGAATCCTTTTCACAGTTGCGCGTGAGCAGTGCGCTTTATAGAAACAAGAGGTACAAAGAACTTTACCTTGCTTTATAGTGACCTTGATGCTCGCCCCTAAGCAACACAAGAGGTACCGCTTCATTAATACGGACGAACTTTTTCCACCGTCTCTACCAAATGGCAGCTTCGAGCCTGCTTTCTGCATTGTGTTCTTGGAGCTAAGAATGAACATTTAGAGCACAAATTCACTATGTAATTTTTGCTTTATATTATAATTATTAGCAGTAATAGCGGCTATTTAATGCAAGAATGACTTCGGCCATGGAGCGCAGTAACCGTCTCCCTAAAAGGTGTGCTCCTAGATTCATCAACATCATCATCAGCATCACTTTGCGGAGATGTCGAGTGTAACCCTGGGCCTGGTAATACAGCAGAGCTGCTCCAACAGTTACTCGAAGGACAAAAAGCTATTCATAACCGCTTGGATGGCATAGAAGCAAAGTTAAAGCAGGTAGATGAATCCGTGTCAACTATAAAGGAATTAGGCAGTAAAATTACTGAAATGGAAAGCACTATTCAGAGCCTGGAAAAAAAACTGGTCGATCTTGAAGACAGGAGTCGCCGCAACAATGTTATCATATATGGCATGACTGAAATGGTCGATGAGACTTCTGAATCACTTTCGGAGGCAGTAGTAAACTTATTTCAAGAAAAATTAGGTGTAGAGGTGTCTTCGATAGAAAGAATTCACCGATTAGGGCGCAAACAAACCAATAAATCGCGACCAGTAAGCATTAAACTAATCGACCACCGTGAAAAAATAAACATATTCAAGAATTGCCACAAGTTGAAAGGAAAGAGCATTTCTGTATCTAACGACTTTTCCACTGCCACAAGAACTATTCGAAAATACCTCTGGGATAGCACAGCTGAGGAGAGAAAAAAAGGCAAGAAAGTAAAACTAGTATACGATAAGATTAAAATAAACGACGAAGTGTTTCAGTGGGACAGCACTCTGAAGAAAAGAGTTCCTATAATCGAAGAACGCCGCAGTTCAAAACGGTCACAATGAATAGATGATTGTTCTAATAAGACCTTCCGTTGTATCAACGTCAATGCCCGAAGCATTTTGAATAAAGTAACTGACATAGAGAGCATTGTCCTGGCACATAATCCTCACGTTGTAGTCGTGACAGAAACGTGGCTGCATCCTGATATTTATGATTGTGAAATAACACCTTGTGGTTACAACATTTTCCGGAGCGACAGAGATGGCCGCGGTGGTGGCGTTGCCATAATATACAAAGAGTCCCTGCGGATCTCAAGGTTGCCAAACATAGAGGGGTTAGAAACTATTATACTCAAAGTATTCCTTGAGGAATGTCATCTAATTATTGGAGGATTCTACCGTCCCCCGAATTCGAATAACATATTTCTAGAAAAGCTTAATGAATTCCTATGCCGAAATGAAATCCGCTCAGCCAATTTGTTATTGACGGGTGATTTCAACTTTCCGTCAATAAATTGGTTGCCCGATACTCCGGTGGCTCTCACTGGTGCCTCCCAACTATTTCTCGATGTAGTGTTCTTTCATAACTTGACCCAACTAGTCACTGAGCCCACCCGTGTACAAAACGACTCTCAATCAGTTCTGGACCTGTTTCTTGTTTCTGACAACCTGCTACGCCGAACACCACGTGTGTCTGTCTTAGAGGGAATATCAGACCATAAAATGTCAAGTTTATCTTTGCAGTTGCGCCCTATATCAAAGCTTCAGAAGAGAGAGACAACTATCCCGATCTTCTCACGTGCAAGTGATGTCGATATCTTAGATGCACTAGACACTTCCTTTTCTTCCTTTTCCTGTTTGTACGAAACACAGAGTACCTCTGTTGAGCACATGTGGTGCTTCTTCAAAAACTTAGTTCACCGATGTTTAAGTGATTTTGTGCCAAGAAAACGGAAAATTTTGCGCACTAGCAATCCTTGGATGACAAAAGATATTGCGCGTCTGGGACGTAAGCTTAAGAAAGCGAGACAACAACACTCAAAGCATCCTTCATCGGCTACTGCAGATAAGATTTCCATGCTACGCCTGTCGTTGCGGAACGCTATCAATACAGCCAAACACCAATTCCACACTGTACGTATGAAAAATTTCCTTGTTTCTTCTCCAAGCAAGTTCTGGCAACATCTCGCGCCACGCAAGAAATTGATTCTTGGCCTTTCTGCAGATAGTGCGGGTATGCACGACAAGTTAGAAACAGCGCAGGCGCTCAACCAGTACTTCAGCTCGATATTCACTCACGATGACGGCTGCAAGCCACATTTTTCTTTCTTTGATGATCTGGCACCAATCAGTGACATTTGCATAACTGAGGAAGGTGTGCTAGCTCTTCTGCTTAACTTGGACACAAAGAAATCACCAGGGATTGACGAAATACCTAATGCCTTTCTGGTACGGTACGCTGAATGGTCCGCCAAATATTTAACTTTAATATTTAGGAAATCGCTAAACTGCTCTGAATTACCAAGTGATTGGAAACACGCAAAAATCACCCCGATTCCCAAAGACCAACACAAATCAGCACCTTCTTCCTACCGGCCAATTTCTCTTTTGTGCACTTCAGTAAAATTGCTTGAACACATCATCTGTAAACACTTGACTAACTTTCTCGAGGAGAACCACGTCCTTGATAATCGCCAACACGGGTTCCGTCGCGGTCTCTCCACAGTAACGCAGCTTATTGCAACAGTCCACGATTTAGCGGCAGCACTGGATAGGCATAATCAAGTTGATATTGTTTTTCTTGATTTCGAGAAAGCATTCGATCGTGTGTCTCATCAAAAATTACTGCAGAAGTTAAAACCTATACTGAAACACGAGTGCCTACTCTCATGGATCGAAGCCTATCTTTCGCATAGACGTCAAAGTGTGGTTGTTGATGGTGTCCTCTCTGATGCTGTCCCAGTAGAATCCGGTATTCCGCAGGGCTCAGTCTTGGGTCCCCTTTTCTTTCTAGTATTTATTAATGACATAGTTCACAACGTACATGTTAAAATACGGCTTTTCGCAGACGATTGCATACTTTATCAAGAAATGTCTAGCCCTGAAGATCAACTCCTTTTAAGCGATTCACTGTCTGCAGTAGAAAAATGGTGCTCCACGTGGCAAATGACTTTGAATTCCAACAAGACAGTAGCGATGACTGTGACACGTAAAAAGAATCCTTTTAGTTTTACATACCGCTTAGCCAATGAGCCCCTCTTAGTTGTCAACGCTTTTAAATACTTAGGAATTCAGATAGCCTCAGACCTTCGATGGAACGAGCACATATCGTATATAGAAAAAAAAAGCTCTAAGACAACTGCACTACTTGAGAAGAACGCTGGCACAATCCACACAAGAAATAAAGCTTTTAGCTTACAAAACATTTTCTCGGCCAATGTTGGAATATGCTGCGGCAGTGTGGGATCCCTGGACCGAAAGTAACAAACTTAAAATAGAAAATGTCCAACGCAAAGCTGCTAGATTTATCTTTAATTGTTACAGTTGGAATATTTCCCCAACAGCCCTACTGCAAACCGCAGGACTTGAACACCTGGCCATGCGTCGTCACCGAGAAAAATCAAAGTTATTCTACTTGTATTATCACAATAAACTAACAATAGAGGAAGGAATTTTAGTTGAGCACACATCTCGACACCCTACACGCTCTTACCATACTAAGAAAGTTGCCGCGTTTTCATGCAAAACTAATGTATTTAAGTATTCGTTCTTTCCCCATACTATCATTAAGTGGAATGGTTTACCTGCTGATGTTGTCAATTGCGAATCGGTGGATTTATTTTTACAAGCTCTGAAGGATGTATAGGGCTCTTATGTATCCTTGTTTTGGGCCAAGTCCGATGCCTTCGTTTGCTACCAGGATCGATGTCATTATATGTTCTATGCCTTTGTAATCGATTTTATGTTGTATGTACTGGTTCTTGCTCTGTTCCCTATCTGCTTCTTTTGCAATGTACTTGTTATTTTTATCATTATGTTTGTACCCCACTCCTGCCTAAGGCCTGTAACTCAGGCCGGCAGTATTTGCTAAATAATAAATAAACTACGCCCACGGCAGGACAAAGACATTTACCATATCTCTCTATTAACTTTGTCCTGTGCATTGAACATTCTTTCTTGAGCCTCTGAAACATTGAAATGGAAGTTTTTCACATGCTTTTAACGTTAGTAACGGTACTGATTTGACGCAACGATGTATCAAGGCTAGCAGTAAACTAAAGGCGGTTGTGCTTGATATATGAGACCTTGAAAAATTGTACTTCGGTTGCATTTTTGCGTGAGAATCTATCAAAATTTCGTCCTTTCAGTGAACCATAGGCGGAAAACACGACACTCTTCTTTGTAGTGGTGTGGGTTCTCAAAATACGCTCCAAAAATACGGTGATTGCGTATTACAAACTTTTCAACCTTGTCCCTGTTTTATAAATCAACATATTTTTGACAGTTTCGTAGATGAACGCTGAGCTTTTCTCAGAAAATGCTTGAGTAAAAGTTCGTTGTTGTATGAAGAACAGACAATTCCACAGTCCATAGAAAACATATCACGCATCGTAAGTAAATCTGTGGCGAGGTAAGAAACTAAGTTCCTTCTTACAGGACATTGAAGGGACGCGAAATCGAACAGAAAAAGGAACTGGAAAGTAGTTATAAGGGCAATTTCGTTGGAAGCACACTGTATTTGTGCTTGCACTGTATTTGTGAACGGTGTCTCTTTGTGCGCCAAGAACGTACTTAAGCGACAGGTTTGCTTATCAATAGTTCACAGAGGGCATAAATCTCAATTTCTGTAGCTTACGATTGTTAGCCTCGGAAGCACAAGATTTTTCCGCCTCCATTGGTTGTCAATTTCCTTAGTCGCCAACTTTGTAAAATCCTCTGCATGGTTAGGAAAGGTAAAACGGGGACATCCCCTGCACTCTGATGCGTGATCTGTAAGGTTATGGGCTCTTTTACTTGAATACAGAGAAGTTCGACGCTTAAGGTATTTTATTATTGAGAGGGGATCTTGGAGCCGCAGTTTTTCGTCGCCTTCCGAAACATGTTTCCACGTGAAAGGGCATCTTAATAATTAATTATACGCCTTTTGTTCAGTAACCGTTATTGTGTTCTCGTTCACTGAAAGAAGACTGATGAACGACTTACGAAGGAAAGACAGAAAACTTTTCACGGGCATTGGCTTACTGCAGTGATAATTTGCGGAATTGTGTCAATATTGTTCTTCACAACATGACGTACACATTGTGAAAGGGGCCAAGAAGAAAAGCCGTTCCTTTACGGCTTGAAAAAAAAATCTTGGTCCCCCCTGGCATTGACGGCAACGACGCAACACAATCCAGAAACAAATGTACAGAAAAAAATATACAGAAATATACAGAGACAAACAAAATTATAACTTGGCATTTTTATGAAAGGTATGGCGACAAGCTCATGGAACGGTCGGGAAATAAAGACATGCAGTCATAATGAAACAGTGGCTAAATATTTGTACAAGGTGCTTTGTTTATGAAATGTGTGGTGTGTATTAGGGACATGCAAATTAATAAAACAACGCCTTCAGGTTCCGGAAATTTAGTCCTAAAATATCTGTTCCCGCTTTAATATGTTCATTTAGTAATCGAGGCAGGTTATTCCTAAGACTCTGAAACCCATAGTTCGTACGGCATTTAAAACCTATTTAAAACTTACGACTGAAGAGATTACCACCACTGCTTCATACCAATAATTTGTTGGACGTACGGGACCTTACAGCCAGCATTGGTGTGTGTAAAAAATATTCAAATTGAAATGAAAGCTTGAATATGCCTTAAAACTTGAATCTGAACGTACTCAAACGATGGAACATCTACCTACCCCAAGCACACTTGCCGCGAGCAAAGCGCTCGCTTATATATTTTCTATTCACTCTTTTTCAGGTTTCACAAATAGCGTTCTTGTTGCTTTTTTCATTGAAATATGTAACTGACACGAAGTAAAACAGAATCCCATTACACTGAACTTGAAAAACTGTAAAAGAGAATGGTGATTGCTTTAATCGAAAAGTCCCAGAAAGCGAATGATTTCCTTTACTTCAAATTCGCTTCTAAGAAATTCTGCATCATTATTGCTAACCATTTGCATAACGCGAAACTGATGACCCGGCTCCTGCATTAAGTGGTGCATATTTTCCTCATTTATTGTGAGGCCTGTCATGGCTATGGTGAGTTTTTATTTCCAAATAGCTTAAATGAACTATGCGCAAACTTAAAGAGAAAGGCAGTGGTCTGATTTACAGTTGATACATTGGATAGTTTATATATATAAATTGTGCATTTATGCACTGTCTGTTTTCATAGTAATATAAAGAACACTGTCTTACTTCCACGACCGTAACAGGAAAATTGCTGGCGGAGCCTGAACAGAGAGGGATATAATTCCGTACAGTCCCAGCGCATTGTTCACATTGTTCATTGTTCATGACACATTGTTCATTGTAGGTTTTCGAAGCCATTAATTTAATCCCGAGGTGACGTTGTCATTGAATTACCTGACTGTAGCTATTGCAAAGTATACAGAGTGGAATGTATTAGTATATACCAGAAGTGAAAGAAACGGGACTTTTTGGGAGGAGGGGAACTAAAAAAGTTAGTAGTTTTCTCCAGTGTTTTCCAAGAGTCAGTTATTGTTGAAGGAACCATAAATGTGTTCTTGCGCAGTTCCACAAAACCCACCAAAAATGCCAACCCTTGCGTTTCACGAGAGAAACATAAAATGCCGATGTAATATATCTACAGGGACTGTGTGACATATCTATAACTCAGCACAATAACATAGTTGGCGCAAGAAAGAAAAAATATTTAAGGAATAACTTTCGAATTGCGCTAGGAGCGAACAATTGAAAGCAAAGGGGAAAACGGTTACGTCAACTTAAATTTAATTAGGTAGCACAGTGAATATTATTTCGAGTGTTTTTTTAGCAAACCATACGCGGTTATAATTTTATCAGCAGTCTCGTAGCCATCAACTTGCGCCGATGGAAGTTTAAATAGGGATGTAGGCAACTCCAGAAATCAAAAATAAAAATAGAAATTTGAAAAAAAAATCTACATTTTCAGATGATGAAAGCAGGCAGGAAAATAAGTAAAATAAGTTGCTTGAGTGACGTACAGAGTAGAGGAGACACCTTTAGTAGCCAGCCGCGGGGCTTTTAAGTTCACAGCAAAGTGGAACCGAGAGGCGGCGCCCTTGCATTTTTAATGCCGCGTCACGTGTGCGGTGCTTCTCGCGGGAGCCAGCAACGCACAACAGACGCGCGAGTCCGATCAGGGTCGAGTATTAAAACGCCATTAATTATAAGCCAGGTCGCAGCGACGCAGCGAGGGAGAGGGAATCCGCGGAGGGAGAGGGGGTGACGTCTGTTGTGCCCTTGAAGGAAAGAACTGCAGCGCGCGTCGCCCACGCGACGTGGAGCGCTAGCGGGGCGCGCAAGCACGCCTTGACGCCCAAGCCATCAAAGCCTCATCAGTATAGACATCAACGTGAGGCCTATCGGGGTAGAAATATGAGCACGCCGCTGCTGGAGTGGGCAGGCTGCGGTTTGCGGTGAGAGCGGTCAGCTTTCGACTCGGCGAGAGGAATCTTTTAAAGTTGCTTCCCGAAAAGTATATCTGCGTGCCTGAGAGAATTGAATGTCAGCTGCGCTAACGAGAATAAACTCCATTTATATGTGGAACTAGCGGAGGCCGCCTCGTCAAACTGCCACTTAAAGCGGCTTCTTGTGGCCGCCCCATCCTTATTCAAAGGAAAATAAGGGTTTGATCTAAATTGATTTGATTCATGACCATGAATTGTGCCCTGTATTGGAAACACAAAGTCAGCAAGGGAAGGGTAAGCCTCAGGGAGCTTGCGAACGTTTCAACAAGAGAACTTGTCTTCGTCCGAGAAGTTGGGGAGTTTCTTTTGGTCCTCACAATCAACATGCTTTTCATTTGTACAGTGCAGAAGTGCCGCGATGCTGCCTGCAGAATCGGGAAGTGTATTTTATGGTCAAATTTTATTTTGATGTCGTTTTAAATATAATATGATCGTTTCATCGACTCACACTGGCTGCCTGTAGAAAGGCGCTGTGACCGTATTGCAGACTGACGATCCTACATTTGTCTTTCCAGCACATCAGAGCGAATTTGTTTAGCAGAGCTCACGCTTCTGTCAAATTGATTCCACTTCGGTAGTTGAGGCAGGGGTGGTCTCAGCCTTGTGAACACCACAGTACCAACCGCATAAATACATATATGTTTTGGGAAAGTACTTGTAATCATGAGCTGCGCTTGAAAATTAGATGTTTGCATTCCGAATTACAACAGAGCATTGCCTTCAATGCGAGCCCGTGACAAGACACTGCGCACTCCAAAGCGACAGTAGTTACCAGCAGTCGCAGGACACTCAAAAAGCCACGCTGCCGGTCCAGTGTGGTTCTTACCTCCGGCGCACATGAGCGCCTCCGACGCGAGCGCACGCTCCCCGCTTGCCGCAGCCGGAGGCCCCGTCCAAGATGTATGGATGATCAATGGGTCGTTCATCACATCGGAGCGGTTTTTGCAAATGAGGAGAGACGCGACGGCGGCGGCGCCTTCGCTGGCCGAGGCATCCTTCCCCGAGCGACGGCCTCGCCGCGTCAGATGAAGAGCTGAGCTCCTGCTGCCTGCGCTTCGCCGCTGCTAGTTGAGAGCAGTGCGCTAAACGCGGATGCTCCAGCCGCAGCGAAATGGCAAAGTGAATAAGTTTGAAGCTAGTGTGATCATAGGCGCTCGTGTATTATTCGTGACGTTGATGGTCAAGACGACAGCGGCTATGAGTGCTAGCTTGGTGTCTCTGGTACGCCTGTATGTTTGTGTACTTGCGAACACGCTTCACAGAGCTGATGAAGAAACGGTGCCGTACCAGAGCCGAGAGCGACGGCTATGTTACATGCCCCTCCTTCCTTGAATGAACCTTGGCGTGTTCCTCAGCCTTCGATACTTATTCGGTCCGTATCGTTTTGGTTGGAGTTGTCTTTGCATTTGACGTTGTCTTGCAGAAGTAAAAATACACTTAAATAAGAACGCTTGGTGCGGTGCTCAAACATGAAACAACAGCTCTTCTCCTAGTAAGATATGACACAAAGATAAAGGCGTACTTACTATTGGTGTAACAAAGGGTAAGTACACGTTTAATCTTTAATTCTTTTCGAAGCTTTTATGGTTACCTTGTCAGGTTCACGAGTGACTAATTGCATATTGTATTTGAAGAATAAAATAACTGTACACTTCATTAAAGGATTTTGTTATTGTGTAGCTTTTTGGTGCGTGGTAATCAGTTTTTAAGCTTATTTTAGTTAGATCATTAGAGTACTATATTGTCCGCAATTCTGTTGTTCACAGTGCTTGTTCTCTAGCAGCATTATGCAGCAGTTTGTTCACCAACATTGGCGCTTTTTTGATTAAACTGAATTAGCTTGTCGCGGCAATGGGTTGCGAAGCAGTAGCGGAAATGTTTTTTCAAGTGTGAGACACTACGATACTTTAATTGAAATATTCGAAACAAAGAAACCATGGACAGCCATTACTGCGGCTAATAAGTCATAGTTTGCACTCGGTCACTGTATTATGCGCTGGCGAAGTGGCCTAACTTCAAAGTTCTATTAGTGGCAACAGCAGTAGTAATAAAAGTTGTAACAATAGTAGTAGCAGTAATAGTAGCAGCAGCAGTAGTAGTAGTAGTAGTAGTAGTAGTAGTAGTAGTAGTAGTAGTAGTAGTAGTAGTAGTAGTAGTAGTAGTAGTAGTAGTAAACTTCACTGAGTACTCTGATGGGAAGGCAAGCTCCTGGGTCCTGGAGCCCTTAGTTCGGAGCCCCACAGCCTCTACAGGTTTCGTGTGTAGTCTGCGCGCAGTCAATATGTAGTCCGCGTGTAGTGCGGGACTTGTTAAACCTTCTCATACGTGGAGTATCTTTCGCTGCACGTAACTAAGCAAGGTATCGCAGTTCACTCGCGCAGCCTGTTACGTTGACGAGTGGGCGCGAGCGCACGGACTGCCTCAAGCCGCCGCCAGCCGACGGCTGCTCGCGGCGAGGAGGGGAGAGGGTTCAGAGTTGACGAGATGGAGCGCCCCCGTGCGGGATAACGGATGTCCCTCGAGGAGGCACTATGCTCCAGGTGTCGCGTGGCGCCGCTGACTCCACGCGCCTGTCCCAGGACTAGAAGGCCCCCGCGGAAAGTGAAGTTTTTAAACTTCATTCAAGACAAGAAGCAAGCCTGGAGGAAAGTTATTTATGCAGTGTTGGAAAGGCATGCAGCTTCCTGCCGTTAAGACTTCGCGAGAAGCTTTTGATAGAGGAAGGTCACGCATGCTTTGGAAAGAACGCGAGAGAGGAAGTTTGTTTTTATATTATCATTATGAACTCGAAGAATACCTGCTGCTCGAAACAGATGTTGATCATTCTAGACAGGGCTGGTTAATTTGGGAAAAGTAGAAATAACTACCCTGTGTGCTTTTAAATAAGGCCTCAGGTTTCGTCAGTGATTGTAGCTTGAGTGTAACAATGGCGATGAAATAAGGTAAAAGTAAAGAAAGAGTCGTCCATTAGCAGTAAGTACTAAGAGGTGTCAAAGGAAAAAAGTAAAAACTTGGACAAAACTAAGATAGGCACTCACAAGTTCTATAAAGTAAATATAAGCATGATCTAGCTCTCATTAAAATAAATAAACTACCGGGACAATAAAAAGAAGGGAAAATTTTATGCTTTGGAGCTAGGAAAGCGATAATTTCAAGGAGCGGACGCGTCACAAGCCTTTGCCCTTTTTAATGTTGTTTTCTTTGTCGCGAAGTGTGCTGTGAATTCCTAGCGTTATTCAGGTAAGCTTGCTCATCCTTCTTTCAAACAAACTGACAAGGGGCTAAAACGGAGACTTCAAGCACAGTGTTCGCTGCGCATGTTCATGTTGTTAATGAGAATCAACAATGGCTGCACAAGTAGTCACTGGTCGCGCGGAACACACATACAGGAACGCACATACACTCAACGTTCATGTGAACTGTCCCATATTTTCATGTTTGCTACTCTCACTGAATTCCATAAAGAGCGAAATCAATGTGTATTTATGTCGTCCTGGGCGTTTATTCTGTATATGCGTATCAAAAGCCGCAGGGTCCGCAAATTGTTTTTTTTTAAGTATTACGAAGTTATAATAGGATGTTCGCCAGACGACAGTCATAACAGGGCGTCGAGAAGATCAGCATATCAAAGTTGTATATTTTTGTAGTCAATATTTGCTCGTAGCGGGCGACGCAGAGCCATTAACCGACATGTCAGCCGAGCAGCGGTCAAATTTGGTGGCGATAATACAGTTTCGTGAAGCCCGCATCCGGGACCTGGCCTATATTTAATCATGTGACGAGAAAAACTCGACAGTGTCTTCTTTATCCGCTGTTGGTAGCTAGGCCGGTTCTTGGTTTTAATTTCTTTAGACTGTAGTTTCTTTTATTTCACATTCAAAGGGCGCTGGAGAAAAAGATTCACAAAAACCGATCGCCCTCCTCTTGAATCGGCGAAGAACGGCTGTCATTCACTAGGTATGGCAAATTATATTATTACGGACACTTCGAATCCTTTTAAGCATGAAAGTGGTGATGTTGGTAAGTATAATACGGCTAAAAATAACTTAAAGCTCCGTCTACATGAGAAAGTCGATGAAAAGCAGTTCTACTTGTGTCAAGGAAAGAGCGGAGTCTGTGGTATGCTATTTCCAAAAAGATGAAAGACAAATATCATTCTGAAACTCCAGTTATGCTTTACGTGATTAACCCTATATTAGTTTTACCCCGAAAAAGATCGACCAATGAATTTCAGTTTTGAGGACATGCGCGATATCTTTTCTTTAGGCTCACGGCCTCAATTCTCATGTTCACCAGAAGAAAAAAAAAGAACAAGAAAGACAGGAAACATAAAATCAGGTCCCTGAAGCGATCTGGAGGCTCTTTTCGCACTTTACTGAAACGATCTTGAGCCCCCACGTCATCAGCGACGGCGTCGGGCCCGTGGGAAACCAAACAAGCCCAAACATGTTTGGCCGCAACACAGCTACAAGACACCCGGGTGTACACGGGGTGTGTTCTGTTGTGGCGAAGAGCAGCTAGCAAGCCTCGCCCTCTGAGCTCGGGTCAAAAGGCAGAGGCCCACAAGGGAGGGAAGAGCGCGTTGGTAGGTAATCTCGTTAAACACGGTGCCCAGCTTCTCACGTCAATAGGCCACTGAGCTGTGCGGAGGAAGGGTGGCTTGAACGGACAGAGGCGAGCCGAGACATCAGATCGCCCATACAACTCCACTCTCGCAGATGAGGTCAGAAAATTTACCCGGCTGGGCAGCTTTAACTTTCAATCGGTTTCGCGAGGTGTTATCCTCCTCTCGTATGAGGAGGATAAACCTGGAACGCGCATTCTATCGCGCTTCCTCTATAGCGTAGAAGTAGAGTCGACAAAGACGAGCTGTGGATGGGCATGAACTCTGCTTATGTCTTATTAACCGCGATCTGTACTTCTGCATAACTGTCACCTTAGATCTAGCAGTCATAACATAAATGCAAAGGTCTTGCCAGTTCATCTAACACTTTCATTAGGGCTCATTTACCCTTTCCCTATTCTTGGCCTTACGTACAAAGTTTAAAAGTGAGGTAATTTCAGTGCGGAAGAAAATACCCTAGCCAGCACGAGCGGAGAACAAACTTCAACTCCTTGCAAGAATTTGTGGAAGTCTCTCTGGCTTCGCGAAAGTAAGGATTCTCTTTACCCGGCCGAGAAGGCACTCTTCGCCTCAGCGCCACTTCCAGACGCCAGAGACGGCTGCACATTCAGATTTCATTAACTTCTTTTTCTTCCCGGAGGGGCCTCAGCTGCTGCTCTCGTACAAACGCGTTCGCCCTCAATGGCAAACCTTATTAGGACAACTGTTCCCAGTGCAGTGCTTGACCCGCCCTTGGGCGCGAAATGGGACTTGTAATCTCTTCTACCCGATGTACGACCAAGTGCACTTCTCCCGAGCCTCCAGGCAAGCGAGCCCGGACTGGGGGGCGAACTAACACGCGCTCCCACCCATCCACAGGCCCGCAAACGCACGCACGAAGCGGGCACAAGACGGACGAGCGTGGCCAGAGCGGGCGCCATGCCCGCGAGGCCATAGGGAGAAGAAGACTCAGTCGACGTCCAGTGCCGACGGCGGATGCGGCGCAACTGCTAAGCCACGCTGCCGGCGCCTTCTTCCAGACGCACGCCTGGCCCCGGCTTCCTCCTTCTGGGCCAATCCAAGGGGGAGCCGTTTCGCGTCCGACGCGGGCGCAGTTTGCGCCCGCGCGATGGCCGCCCTGGGAGACTTGAAGCTCATCATGGCTGACGTTACTTCTTTCTCTCTTTCTCTCTCCCTCTCGCCTTTTCCGGTGGTCTTGGGGACCGTTAGCTGAACTATGCAACAAGCTTCAATCTTCCTTCGACCGCGTTCGCTCCTTCGCCGCCAGGGAACGAAGCGAGCAAAGCCGCACAGCTTCTTCGCCCAGCTACGCCTTGCGTTGGTCTACCCTCCTCCCCATTTTCCCCGTACTTTTTCCCTTATTTCCTTCTCTCGCCGCCTTCGAGCGCGAGCGCCAATGAAGCGACCGTCGCTGGGCCGTTTCAAATCCCACGACTGGAACGACGCATTTATAACGCGGCCCTCTTTGCTGTTCGGCATAAGCCATCTTTATTTGCATGCGTGAGCGAGCTGGCGGGTGGAGGAGGAAGTGAGGGGGTGCGAGATCAGTTTGTAGCGAGGCCGCAATCGTGTGCGTTTTGCCTACGTCCCCATCTCCTTTCTCATTCTCCCCAGTTGCGCCAGTACAGCTGACTCTTGTGTTTTTCCTCCGTGGCGAGGACGATTCCTTGAATGCTGATTTCCTCGCGAGGTCCCTGGCGCGTGATATATGTGCCCGTACACACATGCGGCGATACAGGCGACGAGGAAACAAAGGAGAAAGGGCACAGTAGGGAGAAGAGGTGGACAGGGAAAGCAGAGTTGGCGAGGAAGGGGCTGTTGTGAAGAGGAAAAAAAAAGGGAACAAATACGTGTTTCTCTATATCGATCAGAGCGGTCCTCCTGGCGCGGGCACGCATCTCACGATGCGTTTGTTTCGATGAGAATGGCAAGAGAGAAAGATAGAGAGAGACAGAGAGTGAATCCTGGAAATCTCGGAGGAATTTGATTTTGCCAACAGCGGCAGTGCTTCGCCAGGGCGATAGTCGACAAGCGGCAGCACGAGTGCCGTTCAAAGGCGTTTCAATCATTCTCGAATAGACTTCCCCGGCGCCGGTGCTCTCCTCGTCCTGCGTCCGTTAAGAGACGACATACGAGCAGTATTGTCGCGCCCCTTCAATTCGATATGAGAATGCCCACGTACCAAGAGGCAGAGCCGGCTCCGCAATAGCTTGCTCTCCGGGACCCCCTTGTCAAGTGACACAAGACAATCATCTCTGCGCCACGGCGTGTGCATGTATATTACTCTAGCGAAATCAGTTTGCGAAGGATAGCGCCCTTTTCATTTTCTTTTCTTAAACTTAGATGGCGTCTCTGCAGCGCACAGAAATGGCTCAAAAACGAAACAATAGAAATGAAAAACGAGAAAAAAATAGAGAGACTAGGGCACTTGACATGAAGTTGTGAAAGGAAGGCACAGCAGCTCAACAGAAGCGCACAGTTTCCCCAGGAGAAGCAACACGACTCCTGCCAGGGATTCTATTTCTTGTGCCTATACCTGCCAGGCGCCCTCGTGCTTCGGCTCGAATTGAACGTGGGCGCGAGCTTGATGTCCGAGCAGCACAACTTCTACAGAGGCGGCTCGTTTGTTGGGCATAGTTTCTTCGGACCATCATCAAAGGCTTTCTTTGCGCGTCCGTAGCGGGTCTTTTGTCTCGTTCACGGCCGCTTTCATCTTACGCGACACCCCGTCACCGGCACGGACGTTCGCTCTCGACCCTTCTTTCACTCCCTCGGCCTCTCTTGCCGCCACCTTTCATGGGTCATGAGAGACATTTTATCACGGCTTTTACACCGAGTGTCGCAGGTCCGAGCGCCTCTTTGTTCACAACGGCGCTGTCCACTTGTGTCCGGCGCAGTCGAAACGCCGCGGGGCTTCTTCCACCTCCTCTTCGCATAGCTCTTCCTCTTTGAGACTGCAGGAACTGCTCAACTACGCGACATGCACGCGAAAGTAAAGAGATAAGAAAAAAAATAAAGCGGGAAAACGAAATGGGCAGCACATAGCGAAGCGCCGAGCACCGGCCAGCATATCGGAGAGCGTGGCGGTGTTCCTTTGTGCCACTTCTGAGAAGAACGTCCTCACGCGTCCCATTTTGTCCCCGACAGCTGTTTTCCTCCGGCGGCATCTCCCCCTGCACGCTTCAAACTCGGTTGCACTCTTATCAATGTACCAAACCGCTCGCAGCGGCCGAAGCAGAAGAGAACATAGGAGCAGGAGAAGCATTCCGCGCGTTGCTCCCGCAGTTGGAGATTTCACGGCAAATGTAGGGGCAGCGAAGCACCCTTAGAAGATAGGCCGAGAAAGAGAAAAATAACATAGGAAATACAAGCAGAATAGAGCGGATATCTACGCTGGACATGTAAAGGAAAGAAAGAATGGCGCGCCAAAGAAATGAAAGCAGGGGACGACGCATGGAGGCAGTAAAAGGCAAATGAAAGGACACAAGCTGGCGGCCTCGTGACGGACTACACGACCAGCCGGATCCTTGTTGTGTCATCCGAACCACTCAGCCGAATTGCCCGATTGTCCGGAAGCCACTCCGAAGAAAAGACGCGCCTGCCTCCTCTCTCTTTTCTACGCACACCTCAACTCCCCCCGCCCCCTCCCGCTCCTGTCTTCTCTTGGCTACTTCGTCGTCGCCGCCAGCTTTTTCTAAGCAAAAGAAGCTGTAAGCAAGAAGTGCACCTTCTTTTACCGGTACTCGCGTGTCCTCGAAAGGTTTCTCTCCTTCGCCCTTTCTTATATTTCTGGTAATTTCACCCGAGCAGTAGGTTCCATTTTCTCGCGTCTGCCTTCTTTATTCTCTCCTCTTCTCCTACCTCTACTCGCCTCTCTCTCTCTCTCTTTGTGGCCTGAGTTGCACGCGGAAATAAAGCGACCATGGCGAGAAGCCAATGGAGCGAGCCACCAGCCGATGCGAGCCTTTTCTCTTCGAGCCTCCCCCCCCCCCCCCCCCCCCGCGCTCTTCTACTCTCCTCCAGGTTCGCTTCGCAGGCAGAAAACGCGGACCCTAAGAGGCTTCTTGGATTACATTTGTCGAAAGGGAGGCCGAAGCATGCACCTTTGTTCGACGACGAAACCGAACCCAGGTGATGTTGGCCGCACGCCCCGAGAAAATCATAACGAGAAACAAACAAAAGAACGTCACCCCCGCCCCCTTCCACTCGCACTCCTCTCTTAACCGCCTCCCCCTCCCCCTTTTTCAAACAGGCAAAGACAGCACGGGCCTTGTCTGACGGTAAGAGGCGGGACATGAGCTGCGCTGGTCCACGGGCTTGGAAAGAACGCCGAACTCGAGAAGAGGTTTTTGGAATTGAAATCGAGCGTGCCTCCAAAGTATTGGTGTCAGTGGCTCTGGCGAGACGAGTCCGGCGGAGCATGCTACCGTTGCTCTCAAGTTATTGTGCTCTATTTTTTCCCCTCAAAGAAAGTCACCCCGCTCGCTAGGCATCGCTGGTCAGCGGTAGCAATGATGAAACAACAAAGAGTGTTCACTTTTCCGAGTTGACAAGAACCCCAGACTTGATGGCGTCGTGTCTGCACGTGCGTTTATCGGTGGACGGGAGGACACAGTGCACTGAGGTCTTGTTTCTGCCCAAATTTCCCATCATGTAATTGGAAGAAGGGCTATTCCACGAAAAGAAAGTGCGGGCAAGGCCATTACTCTGCCATTACAAAAGGCTTGTAGAAAACAGGGACGGCTCCGTTCTCTCTAACATGAAAATCTTTAGAGCGAGGGAGATCAAACATCAATTTTAGTTCTGTTGTGCAAGAGGAATATAATGCGACGTGTCGCATCACAAGCCGAAAGTAGCCCACATTTCAAACTGCCCATCAAAAGAAAACAAGAGCCATGTGCAAGGAACATAATGGCTTGAGTGTAATTTCCTGTTATTTGTTTACTCACTCAGGAAATGAGTGAACTACCTATTAAGTGGTTAGTTGTAGATGTAACCAAGTTGCCAAAATAATAATAATAATAATAATAATAATAATAATAATAATAATAATAATAATAATAATAATAATAATAATAATAATAATAATAATAATAATAATAATAATAATAATAATAATAATAATAATATCATCATCATCATCATCATAGGCCAGCTACGTTCACAGTGACAAGCGCCTCCCTTCCCTTCGATCTCAACCCTGTACGGCGCCACTTGCAGCCAACCTATTCCCTCCGGCTTTGCAATCTCCTCTGTGCACTTGTCTCTGTGACTATTACCAATGTCAGCCGTCTCTTAGAAAAACATAATTGAATTTAATAACACATGTGACTGGATATTTCGCAAGTGCTACAGCACTGGCCTCCCTCACCCTGCCTCCTCATTTTTTAAATAGTTAAACGAGGCTATATGCAACGAGCACAGTTCTGAGTTTTCTTTTCAACTCGAACTTAGTATAACAACTACTATTATCATTGAAAATTACCGTCTGAGGTGAAAAGTTTTTTGAAGACAAGCCTACAGAAGCATAAATCATCTTACGAGCGTGGCATTCACTGATTGAGGCGTCCATCTCGTTGCACATGGGAACAGTTTTCTTAAAATGAGTAAACTTGTGGCGAAGTTGACATCTGCTATTTCTAGACGAGAAGACGTGAGCCAGGTAACTTGACGGGCATGTGCGCTATCCGTCACTGAAATAGTTTTAGTATGTCCGCAGGAGGAGTTCCGGGTGTTTCCGACAAATTGCTGTAGCCGCATTAGAGCGAATGTTTTGGAGGTTCGCTTTTTTTGCACGTCTTGAACATTGAGTTGTGCTGAAAGTTTCCAACACATTTCATGCAGGCACACTTACAGCTCTTCGCCACTAAGTTGCATATGTGCAATTTACTTTGCAGGCTTAGGTATTGAAAAGACTACCCGGGTAACTCCATTATATTTCATTATTGCTGTGGTTCTTTCCTCTTGATTTGAACACTTGATGGTTATGTCCTTATTGATGCTTTAAAAAATGTGCAATTTTAAATAGCATGCTCCCCTTCTGTTTTAAATATGTCATGTGGTGGTGCTGTATCGCTGAGTAATTCTAGGCTGTATTCTCATTGAAGCTACTGTACGGGGCGGGGACCCTGTGTAAAGGCTAAACTCAGGCTTTGATGTGAAATAAAGCTTATTGATTGATTGGTTGGTTGATTGATTGATCGATTGATTTAGTGATTAATTAAGTGAGTGATTGATTACTGATTGTCATTTAAAACATTAAAAATGAATAAAAGATGGATTAAAATCTATAAAATTTCTTGTTCCCGATGAAGTTGCACATTACAAAACAATTGAAAGCAAAGGAAAATGAAACAGCTAACACTTTTCAGACTGGCTGAAACAATTCAGCTCTTCTTCCAAAGAGCAAGGAAACGTAAAAGTCACAAGGGTAGTGCCAACGCTTCATATTCTCTTGGGGATAGAAATGTCCTGCTCAATTTTAAAGCTAGCATTGGTTACTGGTGCCCTTATTTGGTGTACATGATAACCTAGATATGCTAGCAATTAGCATTGTTAGTATTTAAAGTTAAAGGCTCACACCGTAATCCGAAGGCATATTGCTGCTCGTCCATGTGATTTACATCTTGATCCATTGCTGTCAAGTCTTTCGTTTCCTTTGTTTTTTCCACAGCTAGAAATCTTCTCGCGGAGGTTAATCAACATTTGCGTCCTTCCCATGCGTGCAAGAGATATGTCAGCATTAAAGGGCAACTAGTCAGAAATGAGCGTGATGCTGGTGTATACCGATGATACTTGCCGTACTAAGAACTGAATGAAGCCGCTAGTTTCTCTGAAAAAGGCAACATAAAGAGGTCGAGCAGCAGTGCCATCTTAAAGCACGGACAAGGCCACACGGCTTGAGATACTTTCCGTGTCACATATCTCCACTTAGCACTATGAACGTTCACCCTGATCTAGGAGGATGCGACGTCCTCCACGCTCGGCAACTTAACGCTTGGCTTCGAAACCGCTGCGTTCCTAGACTCCCCTGCAAAAGAAGAGGAGGCATTCGACGGCAGCTTTTCAGCTGTTCTTTCTACGCATCGGAACGAGGAGCCAAGTGGTCTTGTCTCAAGGGACCCGGTAAGTGTGCGCGCTTCATAACGAAAATGTCTTCGTCGTTTGGGAATCGCAGCTCCCAGCCTTAGCTCCTCTAGAGTTTCTAGTCCGCCCCCATCGGCTCGTCACGCCTATGGTTCCACCGCCACGCTGTTCCTCGTCCCCCCGTCTTGCGCTGCTCCGAGCACGCGCGTGCTGGCACGGGCTTAGTCATTCATCCATTTAGAGCGAGCTTTCGCGCTGTAAGTGACTTACGGGCTCGCCTTTAGCCGAGCGCTTTTAGAGGATCCGATTTCCACCCGCGCTAGTAGACGCCGACGTCGCACCGAGCGCGAGCCGTCATTTCTTCGGTGGAGACGTCGCCTTCTTTTTCGACGCTCCGTTCTCTCTCTTCCTTCGAGCTCTCTTTACGCGCAGTGAACCTGAACCCGACAGGCGGCGCTCTTTGCGAGCGACTCGCTGTTGTTCGCTCCTTCATCGCCGAGCCCTAGTGCCTGGTTCCCGGGAGGGAATCGCAGACTTGCAAATTGGCCAGCTTGGAGGGGAGTTCGTTGTAGATGCTGCAGTGCAAGAAGGCTATACTTGTGTAGTGCACCCGCTGGCGACGCTTATGTCCGCCACCGAGCCGCCGCCTCGGTAGCTGTCGCTGCAGATGCTGCATGGAGTTCCTCTGAACAGCCTCCCGCATCATTTGGAGAAGGCAGGAGCAGATGCCAAGCCAATTTGAGCGGGTTCGCTGCCTGACTGGCTTCTGGCACTGGCAGAGGAAAGTGGATTCAGTTTGAACGCGGAGTCCTCTCGGTAAGGGTCTTCCGTGACGGGCTCGCTGGCCGAATTCACTCAAGGCGCTCGAGGTATGCGCATCTCTGAGCCGAAATTCGGAGGTGACCTGGCAGCGGACAACGCGAAGTGGCTACGAAGTGGCGCGCTATATAAGTTACATGTTCCTTTGCAGGCCGAAGAAGCTGGATTTAGGTGACAACATTTAATTGCCCGCCCGCGGTTGTGAATGTTTTAAACTGGCGTCAAAGAAATGCGAAAGAACATTGTGTTCAACAAATTTAGAAAAAAATCGTTTTTTCGTTAAAATGGTGTTTTCGTTTGCAAATTACACGCACGTATAATGCAGCGTGGAGGGCTAGATATCAGTAAACCGCTTTGAGCGCTGAATGAGACGGAACGCCTAAGATTGACACAACAGTTTTCTCCTCAGGGAGTTATGTGACCCAGAATTCATGCAAAGACAGATAAGAATAACGGTAAGAGACAAGAAGAAATTAGAGTGCGAGAGCGAACAACGCGAGTTAATGATATCCAGTCTAAAGTCAAGAGAAAATAGACATGGGTTGTGCACGTAATGGATGATCGATGACTTGTCATGGTCACGGAGGGGATTCCAACAGAAGGGGAGTGCAGCAGGGAACGACAGAGAGTCTTCTAGGCAAATGAGACTAGAAAGTTTGTGGTGGCTACAGATAGCACAGTACAGAGTTAATTGTAGGAATATGGGAGAGGTCTTTGCCGTTGATGATGATGCTGATGATGATAGTGATTTGTCAAAAGCCCTTCCTTAAGGAAGTTAGTTTCTTTTTAACACCACATTCTAGTTGATCGCTATTCTTGTTTGTGGTTCGAGAACGACCACGCACGCACGCACGCACGCACACACGCACACGCGCACACACACACGCGCGCACACACACACACACACACACACACACACACACACACACACACACACACACACACACACACACACACACACACACACACACACACACACACACACACACACACACACACACACACACACACACACACACACACACACACACACACACACACACACACACACACACACACACACACACACACACACACACACACACACACACACACACACACACACACACACACACACACACACACACACACACACACACACACACACACACACACACACACACACACACACACACACACACACACACACACACTGACTACCTGCTGCTAACTCCAGCGCAAAAGATCCAGGGCGAGGCGCAAAACGACACGACGTGTACGCTCAGTGCAAAAAATAAATAAATAAATAAAATATAGATGTACGCGCAAGGGCTGATGGGATGGCAGGCACGGCGCAAAAGTTGCCTTTGTGCCCCATTTTGCAAACGAAGCCGGACGGGGGTAATTGCTCAGCGCTTATCGCAGTCCATTTGAAGTGGCCGACGAACGGTAACGACAGTGTTCCTTTCCTGTCACCCCCCAAAAGCTCGGCTCACCAGATCTGCCTCTCGTTCTTCACTTTACGCGGTACGGCAGCGCTGCGCTGTGCAACTAAACCAAAGTAAATGGAACGAAGGAAGAAGTTTAAGCGGGAAGGAAGAGAGTGGCGCGGTCCTGTGAGCGGAAGAAATCGAAGGCGGGGCGAAAATAGCTGCAAACATGCTCTTCCGGAAATCATTCGGGGCTTGCGAGCGCAGCTGAGGCCTCGCACAGTGGAGTCAGTGTCGGTGCCAGCTCTTAAAACAAATAGAATTACAGAAGTGAGCGCAACCGCGCTGGTACGGATCGAAGGCTTTGCTATGTAAAGTGAGCGAGACTAGAGAGCGAGAGAGAAGAAGAAAAACAAAATTGAAACCAAACGGAAGCGATGATACAAGACCGCAAAGCCAGGCAGTGTCTCAGCAAAGAAATAAAGTGAACCAAGCACACGAGAAACGTCCAAAGATAAGAAGAGTTTTGAAGAGGCAAACAGACAAACCGCACGACGGTCGAATTCTCACCCCTCCTCGCAGCCCCAAGTTTGCTTCATCGCGGAAATGAGCTCTTTGGCCCTGGAAGAGAGCGCAGCGAGAACTATTTGTTATTCTTTGTAGCCCGCTCGTTTCCTTCTGTGCTTAGATTGAGTTACTCAAGTTTGCATGTCTCATGAAGCGAAGTCTGAAGAGAAGAAAAAGGACACCGCTTAGGGCATGCCGCGGAGCAATTTTTCGTAACGGCACCGTTTCCGATGATAGCAGTGTGACCTTAGAGGTGCAAAGCCTCTCTTCGAACGGACCAGGAACGCAATGGAACATTAAATAGTACATATGGCGCCGGCAAATTTTGCGCCGTAGACCTACTTACTATCTTCGAGTTTAGCACGCAGTGAAAACGACCGGAAGAATATGAACAGCAGTTTTGGGACGGGGGTTAGATCTAAACAGAAACAGAAAGTTGGGGAGGAGGTATTTTATTTTTGAAAGTAGTCTACGGAGCATTCATTTCTCTTATCATAGGCGATAATTCGGCTGTCTCCGAAGCTTCGTTTCCCTTGTGTCAACTCCCCCCTGCACACTTTTGCACCTGTGGTACACGCTAGTTTCATAACTTGCAAGTTTGAAAGCAAGAATGGTTTGTGTGCTTTTCAGTGCTCCTTGGGCTCCTCATTGCATTTGACACTGAACGCTAACATAACTGCACCCACTTTTGAACAACATCTGGGCAATCAAGCTTCATGTATCTGCTTAAGTCGGCGTCCTTCAGCGGTTCGCTTTTGTAAAATGGCGAATTATAACGTCCGGTGTGCTAAGGTTTCCTCGGCGATTTCACAAGAATCACCCTCTGATGAACTTTTCAGCTCGCTTAGCTGTTTCGTATACGAGCCTTTCAAACGGAAGACTCATTTTCTTACCCTCTAGTACATTGTACTAATCACAACACGTAACAAGTCTAGAAATTTTGAGGCATAAGCTTTCAAATCTCTCCCGAGTTTCTCAATTGTCATTATGGTTTACATTCCGTAGATTATGTTAATTGTAATCGATGTGGAAGGATGGAAAGCAGCCGAATATGCTGAAATAAAACTTGTTGTATAATGAACACATCCCCGATTTGTTATTTAATTGTCACAAACAAGCAAATATGGGCAAACATTAACTTGTTGTATAATGAACACTGCCCCGATTTGTTATTTAAATGTCACAAACAAGCAAATACGAGCAAACATTACGACAAAAGTGCTGACAGATACCAAAAGCAGAAAACAACTTAAGTTAACGAAAGGTTCGACAATTACACTGGTGCTAAAAGCTGGTTAAATAATACCGAAGCCACTCTTCAGCGAAGCACACAGAAGAAGCATGCTTTAATTTTAAGAACAGCGTAGAGGGTAGGCCGCACTTATCTCCGGCTTGCTACTCCTTGCTGGAAAAGGGGAAGGGCGAATAACAAAGAGGAAGAAAGGGAAGCTAGTAAGTGGTGATGTCATAGGTGAACGTCGACGCACACATGGGGACGCACACTAACCTGTGCGTGCGTGCGTGTGTGTGTGTGTGTGTGTGTGTGTGTGTGTGCGTGTGTGTGTGGGGGGGGGGCACTGGCGATAACCTAGCTTGCCAGCCAAACTCTTCTTTTACTTCGTGCGGCACGAAGATTCCCCCCCCCCCCCCCCCCCCCCGTGTTTGCGCCTTCAAGCTGTTGGGCGTGGCTGACCCGAAGCCCTGGTCACAGTGTCAAGAGACTTGGCCAGTCGAAGTGGCGTCAGCCTTCTGCATCGCAGCCGCCGCCGTTGGCCACCACAGTTAGCGAGCGGAGGAGAGACGTGTTTCTGGATTAAGCGTAAAAGACAGGGCGCGTCGCGATCGCCATCGGGTCCACTGACAGCGGAACGGATTACGCGCGGGAGTTAACGAAGACAAAAAGGCGCGGCTCCTCCGTCAGACTCGCCGTTCCTTGCGCGTCGCAGAGGCGACGGAGGCGACCTCACCCGCGCGCGGGGAAAGAGAGCGCGTGGCGCAGCCCGGAGTAGGCGCCGGGACGATTTAACGAAGATTTAGGTGCCACACGAACGAGAGAAACGGTTTCTGTGCGGGCCCGCGCCTTTGTAGAAGCGTCACCCCATCCCTCGGAATCATTGCGAGCACTGCTTCGACAGTACACCACTTTCAACTCTAGTGGCGTGCTGTGAAAGGATAGCCCTTCCTCTTTTTTTTTATTATAATAAACGGCGCGTCATTGATGTGTGTCTTTTCTGGTAGTCGTCATTCATGGCGGTTCCGCTTTAGTCGCCCCCCTGATCGACGCAGTGCTTTAGCTCTGAGCTTGCGGCTTTGCTTGTGTCGCTGTACCCCACACCCAGTCCCGTTCTTAGCATATAGCCAACAATTCGTATAATGAATAAAATAATAAGATTTGCGAGTACAATCTTTTGAATGTTGATGTGGGCACTAAAGAGAAGGCAAGTCTGCTTTCTATTCTCACAGCCCCCTCAGAGGGTGCTGCTCCACACTAAGGCTCAAAGTGTGGTGAAGCCATCTTTACGTAGGCCTGGCATAAGTTTTTTTATACTGAAAAGCTGCTACCGGGAGCTGATTCACGATTGCCTTTAACAGCAGACCCCAAGCACAGCTACAGCGCATGCCCGAGCCTTCCTCACGCGCTTGTGGCCGCTTAATATTCTTAGCGCGCAGTGCTAGGTTGTTACTGGTGCGTTTGCGAATTGAGTGCCGGGATGCCGGTGGAGTTACAGCAAAATCACGTGACTAGGCGATGCGCACCTCATGCGCCCGATGGCAGGTTCGTCTTCTATGAGGTTCAGTGCGGAGGACATGCGGGGCGAGCAGCTCCTTCGCCATGACAGACGCTGGGCCATCGCATCAGCTGCAGCCAGCAGCTCAGATTCGGTGTTCTCATGAGGGTCACGTGGGGCAGAGACGTTGAAGGCTCGTGTGCCGGTCGTGCATCGACATTAGTGGAACTGTTTAGTAGCAATACGAGCGACTATGCTCCATTCCAGTAGTTCCTCGCATCACTACTAAGACTGCGATGAGCACACAGGCAATGCTCTGACGACGCGGAATGTAGTGCAAGCATAAATTGAGAATACGAGCATAAGGGTAAGCACTCTTTAAATTGTGCATGCACCAAATGCTATTACATATCGATTCTTAACGTACGCTCGCGTTACATATGCTATTTCCCGTGTTTAGCATGCGCGACTCTAGCGTGCTTAAAAACATCGTTTCCAAAATGGCGGCGTCGTTCGAAGCTGTACCCCACGCCTCGGGCTGAATTTATTGTTGTTACTGCCGTCTTTAGCACTTTCACTGGCCATAAATGGGGCACCAAGATTTCGCTAGTAAGTGCGAGCACGGCAGTGGGCAATGAATACGGTGAGGTGAACAACATGATGATGTCCCTGCCGAGAACAGCTCTTCCCTGGAATAAGCCATGCTAAGCCAGGAACGTAACGGAATGTTAATTCTTTCAGCTTCATAACATGCTCAGCTATTCTGCAGCACGGAAGGGGGATGGCAGGTGAGATGGCAAAATAAGGCAAAGGACAAAAAGAATACATACTGGAGACTAGCGCTGAGTCTGGCAACATATGCACAACTCTCGAACTAGCGGTAGAGTGGACGGGTATGTTCCGCAAACACCGCAGCAGAATAAACATATCTGAAATGCACATTTACCCTTCTAAAAGAACAACTAGACGATGCCACAATTAAAAATTAGCCATAGTAGGCTCCATACACAATGCTCGCTCGGTTGCTTCCATGCGGCCTACAGGACAATACGGAGAAGTTTTATCGATACAATTTGTAAAAAAAAAAACACGATTACGCTGCCTCAACAACATGAAGTGAAGAAAAATCAAGCATTGGTTACGAAGAAGTTTAAAGCTTGGAAGTTTAAAGCTTAGTAAGAAATTTATTTTATATAAAATAACGGCCGAGAAAAGAGAAATATTCTGAAGGGTCTCATATAGCCAGAGATCAGTGTCAGAAGAAAAAATGAAAAAATGCAGAGGAAAAAGTATTGGGAATAGCGTTTCACTATTTATACTCCACATATGACAAATGATACGTTCAATTAATCGAATTAGAATTAGGGTCCTTCTGTGAAGCAAGTTTTTCTGTCCTCGTCACAGTACCAGACAGTCTCTTACTGTTCCGAATCACGAAATGAGTGGCACGTAAACTATTTTGTCTACATCCAAGTAGATACCAGTTAAGTTGTAGGCGTGTTTTCTCAGAGGTGAATTTGAGCAGCACGCTATTGTTGGAGGAAGTATTCAGTGCGCTCTTCTTTATCAGAAAATATTTACTTGTGAAGAAGCTTGCAAAGTGTTTCGATATATTTTAGGGGCCGGCGTCACTGATCTAAAATATCTACATTATCTCTTCGCGCGCAGCGAGAAATCGGAGCGAGATTTCCTGCGCACACCTTGGACTGCCTCATTAACGCCATGCAAAAGGGTGCGCAGGGTTGGCTATACGGCTGCTGCTTTTCTCATATAAGCACACGCGAAAGACGTTGCCCCGTTGTTCACTCCTCGGAGCAATAATGCCACGGGCTCACGAGTGTGGGATAAGACGCCATCAATAAAAATGCGCAAAGAGCAAGGAAGAAAAAAAGCAAAACACCAGAGCAGCAAGACTAAGGGGACAAAAAAGCGGAGCGCAAATTAAAACGCGCACGCAAGGGAACGCGGGAGTTGTGAGGAGCCCAGACGCCGGGGCTTAGAGCATCGCTAGAAGCAAGCCGCCTCCGGTGGCGTGCGCGGCGTTTTGTCCCGGGAAAAAGCTTCCCTGCTTTCCTGCCCCTCGCCCTCCCATCTCGTGCCGAGGTCCCGTCCCGAACCCGGCGCGTGGTGGGGCCCTTTTAATCGAAATGCCGGCCGAAATTAAAGGCGCGATATCGCCCCCACAAGAAAAGCAGCGTCCAGCGAGTAAAGCGCAAAATTCATTAAGCACTGCCGTGCCACACCACCACTCAGTCCGGTTTAGTGATCGTGAAGGGAGCGGCGCGAGCCGCCCCGAAGTCAACCCCCTTCCTTGCTCTCTCTCTACCTCCGCCGTGGCTCCTACGTCGGGACGTCTGGAGGTAGACGATCCAGTAGAGCGACCGTGCTCCGATCCGAGAGACGCTCCTTCCTTGTCGGTTTAATAGAGATAGCCTTGTGCAAACGGGCTTCCCGACCGCTTTATCGTCCAATGTGCTCTCCGATTATGCTAAGACTTAACGGGGGCGGCCCCACTGTGGCGGCCTTGAAACGAAAGACAGCCACAGAGCCCGTGGGAAGTGGCCGTCTGTAAAAATCGCTGGATGAAGCGGCTAGGGGCTTTGGCTCGCACCAGCAAAATTATGCATGTGGTGTAGGTATGAACGCTTCATAGCTTGAGTAGTTCGTTTTTCTACGTTGGCTTTGAGTCCACACGCCTACTTCGCTGGATACGTTGGAGACAACGAGGATGCATTACGATATCGATATCGTAGTAAAATCTAAATGCACACCGATAAACGGCATTTGGAATTCTTGCAGGCTAAACCTTTCCTGAAGCTTCAAGCACTGATGGCTAACGTAAAGAGCATGTATTGTATGCCAGCTTGACGGAGACTATTACAGCCACTTTACGTAAAAATGTCGAAGCGTCATTGTAAAGATGTGGGCATTTTTTTTTGTAAAGATGTGGGCCATGAAAACGAAATAAACCAAACAAAGAATGAAGAAAAACAAGAGGAATGCTGTATGTAACAGCTGAAAAAATGCTCTCATATGGTTGCGTGCTGAGGCCGCTATATTTTATTATAGTTGTCTTGTTTTCTTTTTTGGTCTCATAATTCTCCCTTCTCTTCATATTCTTTCAATCGATTCTTCCAAGCTCTTGAATATAACAAAAACAGCCGATCCTTCTTCTTACGAGGCCGTGTTTATAAAAAAAATATCGGCGCTATTTATTGTTACTCAGAGGAGCTTAGGCCTATATATTTATCCTGGTGAGGAATGCAGTGACGACGCAAAAGTGTTGGTGCAAAAATTGGGCGTCCAGCCGAACACGGCCTTCTTTGAACAAACTCTTTCGAAATCCCGCAGTACACACATTTCACCGTTCCTTCGTGCCAACCATTAATCGCGCGAGCCAGGCTAAAATGTGGAAACGCGTCTCCTTCCGCTCCGTTTCATCGCCGCGACGCCCTCCCTCCCGTCGCCGTAGCCGCGCTTCTCAAGCTGCCCTCGGCGTCCTCTCGTCTGATCACTCTTCATTTTACCGACAAGGGCGAGCAGCAGTCACTCGTTCGAGAGGGGAGAGGCCAGCTGAGCAGTTCATTTCGGCGTCATTGCACCCGCTTTTTGACTCTCGGCACCTCCTCCTATCTGTTTTTGCGCGCGCCACCGTCGTTGCGTTTTCATCATTTTGTTTTATTACTCGCTAAGGAGCGCTCGGCGGTTGTTGGCTTCTTATTTCCGACCCTTCCCGGGAAACCCCGCTTTCTGCTTTCGGCGCACCGAGCGCGCGGCGTGGGTGGGGGGGGGGTCATGTAATTTCATTCGGACGACAGCGGCGCTGCCCGATGCTTGGAGAAGGCGTCGGCGACGCCGGAGTGCGCGCGTTCGCTGCACGTCTTCTTCTCCGAGGCTGCCGCCACTGGACCCCTGTGTTTTATTAAGGAGCGCCCTGCCGCCCCCTCGCCTTCTCGGCGGACGTCTTCGCGCTCTCCGGGGCGGGGGCAGCGTACTACCGGAGGTGCGTGGGCGCTGTCTTTCAATAGGAGGGGGGGTCGCCATCGTCATCGTCAGTTTTTAATCAAGGGCAACCGGGCCTCGCACTGAGTGTGCGTCGATGAGTGGCGAGCGCCGTTGCTCGACCTAGCGGGAGCCCGCCAAGCGGTTGCGATGAATGCCTAGCCTTCGCGTAGCATGCACTCTAAAGAAGAATACACCTGTGTGGGAGTAAAAAGAGAGTAAGCTATCTTCTATCGCGCTCCTTTTGAAAAAATGGAGTGCGCTAGAAAACTGCTTACCTTCTTTTTACTCCTTTCTGTTAAGATTGTACGCTAAGTTAAACAGTTTGTGCGCGCGTTTTTTTAAAGGCGAAAGCCTTTAATAGCTCTTACTCGCGGCCACGGGCCTGTCCATCCGATGTCACGCTCTTCAGCAAATCGATAAGAAAAAAAAATATTTTCGCACGATGGAATTCCAACCACCATCCTTCCGTTCCGCAGCCGAGCGTGATATTTATTTATTTTATTTATTTCAATACCCTAAAGGCCCAATGCGGGCATTACATAGGGGGGGATTCATCAAGGAAAACTTAAATATACAACACAAAACATAAACGGCTGAACACAGAAATAAACAAGTTAAGAAGTAGGGTATAAGTTAATAGGAAAAAGTGGCTATGAACAGGTGCTTGGAAAAATGCACATGTAACAAATCCCACAAATCAAAATAACAAAAATTACACCTTCAGAAGTTACAAAGGATGGCATCTAACATTTCGAGGAACGTTTGGGCCGACACGCACACACTGAAGCAAACGAAAAAGAAAAAAAAAGAATGAACCACACAGTGATAAAAAAAAAGCTAGAAACGCACATCATTCTACATTGGAATTTTCTAAGTATGACCAAAGAGCTGTTTGAAATGATGATGTTCCAGTGATATTCGCAATGCTAGACGGAAGCGAATTCCACTCTTCAATAGCCAGGACCAAAGGTGAGTACTTGTATCGTTCTGTCCGAGCGAAAATGGGTTTAGTCTTCTTGATATGGTCTACACGAGCCGATGTGTGCGGTGCCGGGAGAAGATGTGAACTTGCAAATGATGTGTTGCTGTGGTAAAGAGTGTGGAAAAAAGATAAGCGGCTGAATTTTCTGCGCATGACCAGAGGCGGGAGATGGAGCGATGTTTTCAGTGCTGTTACACTTTGGTATCTAGAGTAACGGGAAAGGATGAATCGAGCAGCCTTATTTTGTATGGATTCCAACATGTTAATAAGATAGGTATGATGAGGGTTCCAGATCACTGACGCGTATTCGATCGCAGGCCTGATTAGCATGTTGAATGCATTCAGTTTTGTGTCCTGGTTGCCTAGGTGTAGTCGGCGTTTAAGAAGACCAAGTTTTTTTAAGGCTTTGGCAGTGATCAGTTCAATATGAGTGTTCCAGGATAAATTAGAGTTAAAATTTACACCGAGGTATTTTACCGACGCTGCAGTTTCAATGATAGTATTATTAACTGTGTAGGCATTAGGACTCAGGCTAGCAGTGGAAGTAAACTTAATATGTTTAGTTTTATCTGCGTTAATTACCATTTGCCACCTGTCGCACCAATGAGTTAGCTCGTCAAGATCAGTCTGGAGAGCAACGATGTCGCAAGGGCTCGATATTGCTCGGTAAATCACACAGTCGTCTGCAAATAATCGTATTGTGGATGTTATGTTCGACGTGATGTCATTAATATATATTAAGAAAAGCAGTGGACCCAGCACCGTACCCTGGGGAACTCCTGAATCAACACCTGTACGTCTTGATGAGAAGCTCCCTAACTTAACTGACTGAAAGCGATTTGTTAGAAATGCGTTAATCCACTGCGTGGTATGTTGGTCCAGCTGCAGGTTTCGTATTTTTATCATCAGGCGGTTATGAGGCACGCGATCAAAGGCTTTAGAGAAGTCAATGAAGATGGAGTCAATGTAGAGGGAAGAGTCGATTGCTTGATGAAGGTCCGTTATTAACTCAAATAACTGTGTCTGACACGATAAATGTTTGCGGAAGCCATGCTGGTTGTTATGAAGCAAGTTGTTCTGGTTAAGATGAGTCATAATGTTAGTGTATAATATGTGTTCGAGTACCTTGCAACATATCGAGGTTAGTGAAATCGGCCTGTAATTATTAGGAACGGACCTGTCTCCAGATTTAAATACCGGGATTACATAAGCGGACCTCCAATCTTCTGGCACACATGTCGTATCGAGTGACTGCTGGAAAATGAGAGATAGCAGGAAAGCTGTGTGCTGGCAGGTTATCTTTAACAGTTTCGCGTTGATACCATCGGGTCCTGGGCTAGTGTGGTGAGGTAGGCGTTCAATTGCACGAGCCACGCCAAGCGCAGATATGTGAATGGGTGAAAAGGGAATCTGGATATGGGCCTCAGGAAGCAGGAGAGGATTGTAAATGGGCAATTCGTCCGTAAAAACTTGTGAAAAGTGGCTATTGAATTGCTCTGCACATTGTTCTATAGGTAGGGGGCTGCCGTTTACATCCAAAAGAACAGGAACCGTACTAGCGCTTTTAGGGTTAACAGTGTTCCGAAATTTCTTGGGGTCAGTTCTGATCAAACTAGGAAGTGTAAAATTAAAGTATTTGTCTTTGGCTTCAGAAATTTGTTTCTCAGCTATTTTGGAAATGTTTTTGTAGCTTTCCCAGTCTGTAGCTTCCTTTGATCGAACCGCTTTTCTAAATGCTCTTTTCTTCCTATTTAGTGCCCTATTGACATCTGCGGTGAACCAAGGATCGTTAGTACGTGTGCTTATCATTCGTTTTGGCACGCATGAATCTTCAATTTCTCTGAGTTTCTCACGAAACAACTTCCAATTTTCATTAGTCGTGCGGTTATGAAAATTGGCCTGAAAACTGCTTGTGAAAGTTTCCAGCAACAGGTTCATTTTTTCAACATCCGCACGTGCGTAGTTGTAGATAAGCTTCTTGGTTTTTGTTTTGTCGGTCCGTGGAATTAGAAGAGAACAATGCACAACTTTGTGGTCACTTATTTCTTCTAAGACGTGGATGTCTGAGAGTTCAGGATGGGTTGTTAGGATAAGGTCCAGGATATGGTTACCGCGAGTGGGCTCGTGAACAATTTGGGTGAGCTGGTGATATTGAAGTAAATGAAGGAAGTTAATGTTCTCTTGTCGGTTACTATCGGACTCAACAGTTAGTGTCGTCCAGTTAATCGCAGGAAAGTTAAAGTCACCAGCTAGAAATAGGAGGCAATTCGGGTGCTTGGCAAGGATACCGACTACGCTACTTTTTTTTTTATTGAATGACTACGCTACTTCCTGCCAACGAATATGTAGTTCTCCTTGACTAGGACGCTGGAGTGTGTATGCGGAAAGGCGCCGAAACAGACCGATGCCTCCCAAACGCCCTCCAGTGTCTTTACCATTTAATATTCACAAACAATTGTGTACTTAATCAACATCTTAACCACACATCAATGACATAAGCAGCAACACCACGCTAAAGACTTTCGCCTCACGGCACTTAAGGTCAACAAAGTGCCCCCCTGAATTTTACAAACACACAACTGAAGGTTAAACACCTCCTTTTTTAATCTCTTGGATGGATCGAACGGCCGTAATGACAGTGGGAACCAGCTAGGAAGCTTCAAACTAAGGAATAATAATAGTACAGTCATGCTTTTTAGATTTTCTTTCAATCTGCGACTTGCGAGTTGGTTTCAACCGCTCATGTAGGAACAATTGCATTTTCTCTTAACTGCAGCGATGGATAAGTGGTTTGAGCATCCGCCTTGAAAGTGGGAGGTGGAGGGTTTAATCCCCAGTGAGCCGGGTAACCACTGGTGATACGCAGGGTACATGCTTTCTCCCGGTCTGGTGCTCGGCTTCTTTGGGGTTAAATGCTTGGGAAATTGGTTTTTGACCTCACATTGAGTAAACGCAAACAATCTGTGCCATGGCATTCTTTGACTGAAGATGCCCTTGTGCAAGAAAAAAAAAATCGTCATCAGTCGCATTTTCCCCACTGATAGTGCCACTTGTTATGGTTCCCCAAGAACTCCTTGGACGAAGTTTCAAGCCGAATGACGAAGCACGTGATCCAGTGTTGCTCGCAGATTTTCTTCGCTTTTACGCGCTTGTTTTCAGTACTTGTTGCTGTGGAACGAATACTAGACAACACTTTTGGCCAATAAACATCAACAGGCGTGGTTACATTCGTGTAGCACTGCAGCTAAATATTAGGTTCTTCCTGTTCAACAACAGGCCTTCGAAATCGGTTTTTAACTTATAGTATAGCAAACCGTTACGTACGCCGACTTTAATCTACGCTTCTGTCAAAAGGGTGCTCTTCATTTGCTGTTAAATAAGAGAAGAAAAAAAGCTCTTAAGATTTGAGCAGCGCTCCATTTTGCACTTTGAAGAAGGCCTCTGCAGACAGAGTATAATTGAGGGAGGGAAAAAATGGGGCTTGAAAGTTGACCATTTCAATAGCCCCCCCCCCCCGATCCTCCCTTCTCTGTGTATGTTAGGCGTGCCTGAATGCCACTTATAAACGACGCAGGTTTAGAGTGTCCTGATGGCCAGGCATGTCCCGATGAATGAGCAGATCAATGCTTGTTGCCTGGGCCCCTGCAAGCTTTATCTTACCGTTAGTCCCGGCCCACTCTTAGAAGATGTTCTCTAAGAAATAAGCACAGAAAAAACTTCCAGCCTGTTCACTCCCCCCGTCTGGGGTAAAAAGGTGGCGATAGTTGTTGTACCACGACCCCGCGAGATCATCCACTCTCAAAATCACCCGTTTCACGTGCACAGAGTGATGGGAACATTCTCACATGCACATGCAAACTCCTTCGCGCAGTTGCTTCTGTGACACGACAACGAAACGGCTGCACTATTCATGACGCCGATGCCATGCCACACAGCACGGCATAAAATATATCACATCGAAGTTAGCATGCGTTGAAAACATTCGCTTTAAAATGTTTTCTCCTCCCAAAATTTTCAACGGTGATTAAAATAGGGAGACATAAACGTACATGGTTCAGAAAGAGAACAGTACCCCTAATCAGGCTGGATCGCTTACTGCGATGGAGCAAAAAGAGGACAAATTCCAGTCCCTTCAATCAGTTCAGAAATAAAACAAACAAATAAACCGCACGTCCCGTCATTTCCATCTTCCCCTTGGCAAAGGGCTCCGAGAAGCGGCGGCGAAAGCCCCGGGGCGCATTCCCGGCCGACCGGGCGTCCCATGCCTCAGCAGCATAACAAGGACCCGGCACCAGCGGAAGCTACTTTCGCTAATCAAGTCACGTGTTGCTGGAGCACGGGGCACCCCGCTCTCGCTCAACATAAACTACATCCGCCATAATGATCTTTGCTCTCGTAACAGCGCCGAAGCAACCCAGGGACGCTTCGCCCCAACGCAGCGGCGGCGGAAAACGCGTACACAGGCGTCGTTGACGTGGCGATCCATCGGAGCAGCCCCCTGTAGCGGCAGTCGCGCAGTTACGAGCAAGATTTTCTCAACATTTCACCGCAGCACTGTGACCGTAACGAAGATGCACCGATATGAGGTCGTTCTGCTTATGTGGGTAACGCAGGCTTCCCATGAAGTGTACCGCTTGCTCTTAGAATGCTTTGGATATATCATCAATAATAGACTTTCACAATTCTGCGATACCGTTATTGTGATCAAACTGCGGTAATAGCAATAAACATTGTGATAAAGGCAACAAATATCGTGGGGAATGCGCTGCACGCCTGGTGCTAGAAAAAACCCATTCTGCGAAAATCAAATTCAGTTGAACACCGGTAAAACTCTAAACTCGTCACCACGCAGATCTACGTGCTACCGTTAGGCTATGGCGTAGCCTCTTATAAGTAGCCATTCTGATTCTCATCGGGGATAACACCGAAACTCTCATTGGCTCGCTGAGTCTCTTGGGCCAATCACCGATGGCGTTGCAAACTCACTGAGCTGAATGTTGGTACGAGGGAGCGTCCCTTCCCTTAGCGCGCATCGGGCCAGCCCCAAGGCCAGTGCCACGCGCAGTTCTTCTAATTAGAAAGCGCCGCTCAAATGCATACGCCGGAAATCCCTGCCGAACGCCCCCAGCTCTGCGCTACTTGGTTGGCGACGGCCGCCGGCAGTAGCACACCACCGGGGTTCGGCTTCTCCGGCGAGGGCGCACGACGGGCCTTCGTTCGTCGCGCTCAGCTGCAGTACATTTCTTCTTCTTATTTTTTTCCTCTCCCCCTCTCCCTCTACGTACCCCCGTGCCACGGTGATTGCGCATCGAGGTTCGCGCGATGATTGCAGGCGCGACACGCTCGCCGGAGATGCGAGGCGGCGGCCCTAATTGACACGATGGACCCCGGGCCGAGGCATGCGGTCGCCCGGACGCAGCTCTTTTGCGAATGACTTCGGCCCCGCTGTCCGACTCGGCAGAGCTGCGTGCGCGGAGCCCTGCGCTTCTACTGGATGGCTGCTCTTCCCCGCATTATGCTGATTGGCAAAAAGCGCGCTCTGCGTGCCTCCTCTTCGGCTTGGCGCGATTCGGCGTTGCTTTTATTTTTGGCGCTTATTTTTAGTGAACTGTGCTGGTACACTCAGCGCTCGTATGTGAAGAGTGCGTTACGACAGACGTATTCGTGTAGCAACTTGGTACATACCTATTGGTGCACGCTAAACGCAGCGAGCAGGCGGCGCGGTCTTCAGTAGTTATGGGCGGAGCTGACTGCATTATTTACTGGTTAAGCTTAGGATGGAAACAAATTGCTAAAGTTGAGCTTCCTTTCAGCGGTAAAAAGAAAACTACAAAAAATATTTGCGTGTGTGAGGAGGAACTCTTGCGCACGGACTGCCCTAGCTCAAATGGACAGCAGAGAGGTCACTCTTCTTCAAAGCAAACTTCTGACCTAGGACCGGTTGCAAGCCTTATGGACTGCTCAGGAAAGAAAAGGAAAACAACTAGACGAACTAATTTTCTTTATGTTTAAGTTACTCACATCAATTTACATAGATGTGGTATTGGTCGGTAGGTCGGTACCGCGACGATTGTTACCTAGAAATGTGCAGGAAGTAAACAGTCATAAGGGGCAGAAGCTTTCTCAGAATTTGTGACGAGTTAAAGTACATACAGTGGAAGAATAATCACTACATACGAACAAAACGAGAGAATACCCAAAGATGATCACCTAAAGAACAAGGATGTGCTTCTTTGGAGCGACATAATTAGCGCTACGAACGGACACCACGAGTCTATTCTCGGCTGCTGTTGCTGTTGTAAGTTTGATGGCTTTTGCCGAGTTTCCAGCGCATCGACATACTGGCCGCTGCCACACAGATCGAAGCAGGCCTTGGATAGGAGCAAAATACCTGCTCTTCCGAGAACACTGTGTGCAATGGCATCGGGCAGATGTGGAGCAGGAAGCAAGAAGAACAGACGAAACAGTCCATGCTTCTCGACGGTAGCAGGTAAAAATGGCTGCTCTTAAAAGAACAATCGATAATACCGTTACGTGAGAGCCCTTTTAAAATGTACTCTTCAGGAGAACAACCGCACCTGTCGCTTCGTGCTCATTTTGTCGTAAAACCATTCACTGAGCCTGTGGTGCCGTAATGGCCAACGATAAGCCTTGTTTTACTCTAACACCCTTTACGTGAGTGAAGATAGGAAATAATGAAAAACAAAGAAGAGGCCGAGATTGCGGCCAGGGATTGCGGCCAGGAATAATGAATGAACTGTGAACTAATTTGCGAGTGTAAATAGCTAAAGTGAGCGAAAAGTGAAATAGTGCGGTATGCGGTAACGGCCCAAAGATACACGTGGGATATGGAAGACGCCATAGAGGAAGGCTCCGGCATAATTTAGACCACTTGGGGTTCTTTAACGCGCACTGACATCGCACAGCACACAGTCAAATCACTGTCTGGCCACTAAATAAACTTATGTTTGCAAGGAGATCAGTCAGTGAACGGCCACTGACTGAACGCTTATAAAAGCGAACATCGCTCAAGGGTGTCGTGGTTATGGATAGGTGGCTTGCAGCAGAGGAAAAGAATGTAAGCAAAGATGGTCTAGTAGCCATGAGTTGCTTTGAGCATGCTGGTCCCAAAGCGTTCCATGAAGAACGCAGGAATTGGTTAGCTAGCTTCAAGCAGCAGCTCGAAGAGACTGCTTGGATGCCTTCGTAACACTGTCGCTATACTGCCTCAGTTCCGTCATGCTTGAAGCCCAGCTCCTGCATATGCACCGGCGCTCTCTCATACGGAGGGGAACAGCGGCTTTTGATGATTGATGACATCAGCCCTCTAAAAGTGATATCCGAGAAAGTGCAAGCATCGAAAAAAAACAACAACATGGATGCTTCTGCATGCTGTGTGCTGAAAGCTGGGGAAGTCTCAGATGCCTCTTTGATGAAGGAACAGGCGGAAAGGGTCACCTCGGGATCCTTCGTCTTTGTGTCTTACGGTGGAGTTTCACACAGTGTACCTCCCTAATGACCTTTCGATTTTTTTTTTTTGACCGGTTACTTCATCAAACATGTGCCACATCAACACTTCTTATACGTTAATGCCCTACCTAGTTAAACTGCCGTTTATTCAGTAGGAAGCGCCGCACACTCTCACATATCTTCTAAAATCGCCGACAGCTGTGAAATGCCATTTCTCGGAAACAGCACACAAGAGGAAGCAACCGGTCTCCTTCTCGGAAAACAAAGTTGCATCTCCCTCTCGAGATTGTATTGTTTCGACGTTTTACGAAATTCCCGACTTGAAGATAGGAATCTCTACGTTGACTTCGTAAAATGCGTTTGAAATTTATTGGTCGTGTTGATAACATCCCGCACCACAATATGGTCACATGTTGAAGATGTATTTAGAAAGCCGTATGCAAGAGTTACTTCTTGCGCCTTGATTAAGTTAACGGTGCAACTTAATGAAGGCAGACATGAAGTTCAGCAGCATTTAAGAGCTATCTGTCGCTTGCCCCTGAAAGCGGCAGCCAATCGTTCTGAAGTGAAAACAATAAACTAAATATCTCTCTAAATTGGCCGCTTTATTTCATCCTTCATAAAAATAAAAAATATTTCTCAAACTGGAAAGAGGATACAGATAGGGTATTTGACTAGAAGGGATTAAGAAACTTGCATCGATGTCACGCACACTACGAAACAGTAAAAAAAAAATTACCATGGCTGTAAATATGAAACAAGGTAAATTAAACAGCTTGAACAGTACGTGCCAGGGCAACTGTTTATTTGTAATCGCTTTTGCTAATATCTATTTAGCTGCTATCTTCGAACAAAAAATTGGTTGCCAAATATCAACAGCACAAAATCTCTCCCTGCCTTCTAACCTGTGTGGCTGACTCATGCCACTGCTTTAGCAGACCACCTAGTTTTAGACAAGTGTGGAAAGTCGTCCACGTTTATCGAAGGAGGCCCGATTGCCGCAGCTGGTAAGCAGGCTAAGCTGGTCGTCGACGCTGCTGGCTGTGCCGGTTGCTGAATCTGTTAACCACGGTCCCTTTTACGGGCGCGAAAGTGCCATTAGCAGGTGCCTGAAGCTTATGAAACAAGAAAGTGAGGCTACGTCAGGACTGAAAACTATGGGGCACTTAAGTACCATGAACGTAGTGTCGCTCATAACGTTGTGTCTATCCAATAATGTCTTCTTCCTCGCAGATAAAACGAACGCAATGCACAATGCCGAACAAAATGAACTGAAGATCAGTTCCCTTTCAGAACGACTCCCCGATGATGGGACACGGCAACAGTGGGAGTATGACATATGCTACACATATTGATCTGCAACTTATAGACATAAAGCAATTGGCAACCCGGCAGCCATCTGTACCTGTTCCGTCCGGGTCGAGTGAAATAGCTTTTGTATGTTTGAAGGAAAAGAAAACATACCGCACAAGAAGCGGGCGAGTCGCGATCGACTTTGCGCGCAACACAATCAAAGTGCGGTTTTCCTCCCTCCGTGACAAACGGGCGGCGCCCGCGGTATAGCCTGTCCCGTCGGAAACGAGCAAGCGGTGCCACGGAAGCAAATTACTGCTGGCACGTAGTACAGCCATACGTACGGCCTACGTCGCCCGGCCGCCGCCGTGCAGGACTGGGCCCGAGCAAATTCGTTAGCTGCTAAGGCAGCCAAGACGGCGGCGGTCGCTTGACGAATGCGCCGCTCAGGCATTAACCCCGGGATTGAGCGCCAGTTTCCCCGGCCCGGCGCCATTCCAATTCGTGGGACAATTAGTCTTGGCGCGGTACGCGGTGCGGTTTTGGGGCCGAATGCAGTGCCGGCGGTAAGCCCCGTTTGCCATGCTACATACGTCACCGGCAAACGGCGCCCGTCTTTCTGTGGGCGCGCTTTTACGTTTTTTTTCTTTTTTCTTTTCGCTCTTCTCGTGGAGGCCTTGCCTATAGGGGCGGTAACGGGTAGAGAAACCTTGAATTTAAAATTACGTCATTTGTTCAGCCCGCGTATGGCCTAGGGATTTTCTTCAATGCTTCGCTACTTCGTCGCGAATAAAATGTCCCTTTATTTCTTTTTTCATAAATTTTAAAAGCTTCCAAAAGAGCGGAATTGAGAGGCGCTGCACAATTTGACGATTAAAAATAATGAATTTCAGAGAATATACTAAAACGACTAATTTTGTTCGTTGTAGATCCTCCACGGATGTGCGGGTATATGCACAACTTTCAGGAACGCGGTCGTAAGCGGTTCTCAAGCGAATCTGGCGACCAAAAGGCCGTGAGGAGGAAACGCACTAATATGAGGGGGAAAATAAAAATAAACGAAAGAACGTAAGTCGAAAGGCGGGACTTCGGCAAGTGGCCCAAATACGACGACGGGAACCCATTTTCGGGGGGGACAGGGATTGAGCAAATAGCATTAGAAGCCCGCGCCGGGCGACCGCTTAGGCAACTGCGTCCGTCACGCGATACGGAGCTCGGATAAGTGCGCGGGCTCACTGCAGGGGAGGAGGAGGAGGAAAAGCGCTGCATCAGCTGCGTTGCCACCTCAGCAGAGACGTGCACATCTCCGCTCGTTGCGCGACGATGACTCAGGGATGCGTGTGCCGAGGTTAACCGTCCTGCGCACGCCCGCCACTCTCCCCTTCGTCCGGGTCGGTTCCCGTGTCTAGCTCTCGCCTTTGCATCAGTCCGCACTTCGAAGTATATATGCGTGCAGCGGTGTGTGGACGCGGAAATCTCGTCTGTTCGGTTAGAAAAGTGAACGAGACCTCTTGTCGGCGAATTGTGGTTTGCCAGCCATGGAAGCGCTATCCGCAGTTTTCGATAGCTTACCACGACTGAAATGCACAGTTCTTACATGTAGCTGCAAAATCGAAGCTTTAGATGCTGAATTCCCTAAAAGGGCATCTGCCTTTTTATAGCTTAAGTGGATGCATTCGGAGACTAGTGCCACATTCACAATATCAATCGCTTGGAATCCCGAAAAAGAGACGCCTTGGCAAATTTCACCTCGTTTTCTTTGGTGAGTAGCCACCAGTAATGCCCCGGTTACTATCGAACAGAAGTTACATACAAACCGAAGTTACATCCTCGAATACTAACAGTGTTTAGCCAGCCGCGGTGTCTCAGTGGTTATGGCACTCGGCTGCTGAGCCGAAAGATGCGGGTTCGATCTCGGGCGCGCCGGTCGAATTTCGCTGGAGGCAAAATTCTAGAGGCCTGTGTACTGTGCGATGTCAGTGCACGTCAAAAAACACCAGGTGGCCGAAATTTCCGGAGCCCTCCACTACGGCGTCCCGCATAGCCTAGGTTGCTGTGGGGCGTCAAACCGCATAAAACCAAACTAAAACCAACTAACAGTGTATTTTGTCTCAGCTCACCTATCTACGTCTGCGATTTTCGTTACCTTGAGATGAAGCGTGAAGCTGTAGTCTATAGATATTAAAGTTGTCATTTTCTTGGGCACTCTATATTTCCATTGCGATGGACACTCCACTATCATGAAATGGTCAAAATCGGTGCCTAGGTATGGCAAGAAAAGAACGGCTGAAGAATTGGAGGTACCTAGCTAGGCTTGAGCTGCGCTGCATAGAATTATACGGCAGCAATGCAGGGGCATTCGATGGCAGAAGCCTCGACCTGGAACCACTCAGGGGTTGACCAGGGATGAGAGCGGGGTTCAGCTCCGCGGAAACCATTCGTTCCGACCTGGGAGTGGAATTAGTCGTGGTTGGTTGGGCTCATTTGCGGTTCTTGCGTCACGTGACCGACATGGAACACGTAGGACTTTCGTCGCTTTTTGCACTTCGGCGTCGCCTTGGTTTGCGCGGTGGTAGTCGTCAGCAGTCCTCGGCAGATAGAGGCGCTTGTGCCGGGATGAGTGGTTCGGCTGGTCCGTTTAGGAAAAGGGGTTTCGGTAAGGTGCTATGAAATGCATGTTCAGAAACAACCTGCGGTTGGGACAAACTTTACAGGTTTCCGAAACTATAGACGCCATTTTTACCTATCCTTTACGAGGAATCTGCGAATACACCAGCGAAGTTAGAGCGAAAACGCAGACATTGAACTCGTCAAACAGTATTGACTAGTAGCTTGAATTTGAGCGTACCTTTTATAGAAAGCTTGCCTCTTAAGTTTGTGTTGTATGGTTTTAGCTCAAAACGTCAGGTAGAGTCAGAGCATTTTTCCTACATTAACTCTGTCGCTGGTTTTTAACCGTGGGTATGCAAAAACTGAGAACTTTAAAAAAACCTGAATGTGCCCTAGGGGATGTGTTTTGCACACGTCTATCTACCCTTTTATATGGCCATTCCTGTATTTAGCCATCGCGTTTTTGTTTGTTTTCCTGAAGCCCGCTTTCTGGCCCACCTGCCCATCGGGTTGTGGGCAACCGGCCCAGGTCTGTCTCTGTGTCCTGACAGGTTGTGATGACGTCACAAGATAACGTGGTCTAGGTGGCAAGTAGACAATAAGCAATGCAAAACAATGGCCACATAGCGCTGGCGCACCTAATTCGGACTGGGCCTCAATACGCACCTAATAAAGTCAATTTTAAATACCATCGCTTTTAAATAGATTTTTTTTAATGTGCGTCTCGGGCCCTGTATTGCAACAATACTTACCATTTAGATTTTAGATTGTTTTCATTTTACTTGGACAATAACGAACTCTCCTTCAAAGCCACCCCATTGGACTATTCGTAAAAATATCATGCCTTTAGTTCTAGCTGCTCCCATTTTTTTCCTCAGCAACTTTGTTACAGCAATTAACTGTGGCCTATAACCTCGTTGCAGAAGCCGTTAACACAGAGAAGCGGGCTAGTCTGTTTCTCGTACTGGAATCCGTACTGCAACCACTCACGTGTTAAAACAGCGACGCAGGACGAAGACTGGACAAAAGCAACCCGTGAAATATCCTTGTCTAACCACGCCTCGTCCTTTCTCGTCTTCCTGCGTCACTGTTTTCTTATGTGGTTGGCTGCAGTGTACATCTTGATGCAGTAACTGCAACTGTGAATTTGTTACAGTAGCTTCGACCACTCGCTATATTAATGACGCCAATAACGACGACCGAATAATTACTAATTCGCAAATACGAAGAGGGAGTCTGAGAAATGCAGGCCGTGGGCGTTTCTAGAAGCAAGAAAGATGAAAATCGGTGCTTTGTGCGATGTCAGGAGAAGCATGTGGGCACCGGATGTACTAGACTTGGTAGGCTAGCCACGACGCATTTAAATTTAAATATACACGAAGGCGTTGCGTTTGATGCGAAGAAAAATGAATCACACTCCGTTCGAGACACATATTCTAACACAACTCGACGTCAGCACACCTTACGACTGCGTTTTCTGGTATTCCGTAGCGGGAGTTCTTTTAAATCGAAAGGCGTCCGAGAAACGAATTTAAACAATCATTTCTCGCTTCAGTTCTCGCTCACAGAAAAGAACGTAGCGCATTTTTTCTTCAGAGGGAGTACCCCGTCTCTCACTTCTGCCGGTAACACGCACAGGAGAAGACACCTGTTTAGCCACGCCGTTGCACTTTCGAGGAACACAAGAAAGCTCTTAGCGGCAGCAAAATGGCGCTGGAAAATGCTGATTACACGACACTTCCTTGGAGCTCGCTTTCCCAAATCAGCGCAAGCAGACAACGGCTTGCACGCAGATAGCGGAAAGTGCACCTTGAAAGAAAAGAAAAGCAGCCTGAAGTAAAAGCAACCACTGCAACGACAAACACGGGACGACATCCGCCCTCTTTCTTTTCCTTACGAGGGGTGGAAAAAGCGAATGGATGCCACGAACAGCTCATGCGCTGGCATCGGGCGCGCTCAAAAGGTTGCCGCAGGCACGATCACGGCAACAAACAACGAAAGCGAGTTCCGTGTTTCGCTAGTAAAATCAGCGCTTCGGGGATGAATCAAGGCTGAGGTGCGCGATGAAAAGATGAAAACATGCGCGAAGGCAGCCTGACATCGGCGGCTGCTATGGGAACAAATATTGGCACGAAGGTGAGAAACAAACAGGCCTTTCTTTCCCGAATCCCTTAAACGTGGATGTGGCGAGGGGTTGGGGGAACGAGGAGGAGGTGGTTTTGTGTATGCCTCCAGGATGTGGTCTGCGAAAATGTGATCACCGTTCCGTAAACGGGGAAGAACGAGGCGTAATTGAAACGGTGCAGGCTTCTGCGCGTTCTCGGAAGCAACTTCCGTTTTGATCCTGCTAAAGCGTCGTCGGTGACAGGAAGTGTTGGGCTGCAGTCACGGTAAGCGAGCAGAAAAGTTAACCTGCACCGTCAAAGGCAGATCGGAAGACGTCAATAGGGAGAAAAAGGAGAGGACACGTGTGTACAAGAGAAAGATGAAGCTGAAGGCAAGCGAAGGAAGAGCGCATGCGCCAATGAGCACCGTTCGCATTTGTTTGTTCAGTCCGTAGTCCCGCCTCCTGTGACATCAACGAAAGTCGAACAGGGGCGTACGAGTAAAATAAAAAAAAACAAAAACACGAGAAACGGAAGGGGTAGCTTTCACCCGTTCGACGGGAGCCACTAAGAAAAAAAGAACAGTGTGTGAAAACTATCACAACCCGAATTCTGATGAGATCCCTTTCAAAAGGAACTTAGGCCTCCAACTTCTACAAAAAGGCCGGCATTTATCTTTTATTCTTTTCTTTTTCGCATTCCGGTTAAACACCCATATCGCCAAATCACGACGCAGTTTTCAACCCTTTTTTTTTCTCCTCGCTATTGAAAAGAGCCGAGACAAAAGGGTGAGTTTGGTTGGCAAAGTTCTGAAGAAAAAAAAAAGAGACAAGGAACAATCTCCGAAACTCAGGCTCGAAACGAGAGATAGAACAAGAACGGAACAGCGGAAAGTGAGGACTACTGCAGCTCGCACCGGCGGAACAACGGGAAGGGAGAGACATATATGTCTCCTGTCGGGCGTACGCAAGCCCGACTCTCGTCGTGTGTGTGCAAACACATTTATGCGAGGATCGAGAGGAAGGGGTTGTTGGCAAAGGCCGGAAGCTCATCCGAGAAAAACAAACAAAAGGGGCGAATTGGCAGGCGGAAGGGCAAGAAAATGGAAACAAAGGAGCGAAGCTGTTCTACCGGCTGGATACAGCCATGCATGAAAGGCGGGGAAAAAGAGACGTGACACCGGCAAGGAGTAAGAGCAGCTCCGTGACAATAAAAAAAAAACAAGGAAAGTAGACAAGCAAAAAAAAATACGCTATGAAGCAGAGCAGGCAGTGGCGCCGTTTTGCGCCTCGCTGGCGCCCCCTACCTTCGGTCGCGAGGAATTAATGCATCGCTGGCGTCGCAGACGCCACTCTCAGCTTTAATCGCCATGTCAGACCACCTTCTGTAGGAGCGGCGCTTCCGTAGGCTTGGAAGCACACCTCCTCCCCCTTGTCTTTCCTCTCTACTCCCTTGTCTCCGCCTACCACGATTTCCTTTCTGTCCCCCTCTCCCCCATCTCCTTCTTTCTACACACTCTTTCCACGCACAGCTCGCTTCTGGGCTCCGTGGCGCTCCGAGAAAAGCGTTCGCGCTTCTGCACGAACGTATCAGACTTTTTAAAACCTCGTTCTCGGAAGGGCACTTTGAAAACTTTTGTGCCCCGTTTGTTCTATGGGCGACTGTTTGATAAAACTTGTCGATATCAGAATTCGTTGTCTTTATAAGAACAGGAACTTGCCTAAATTTTTTTCTCTCGTTGCTTGTTGTTCCTCTCTGGTGCGAAAGTCATCCCTCAAAGGGTTGCCTTCACGAACAGCACAGTGTCGCATCGGGTAGTTCTCTGCCAACAGTTCTGATTTTGTTTCACACAAAATAATTTTTTTATGTTCGCTGCATTTACTAATTGTGTAGATTTTATTGGCTGCAAACGGTTCTTGAAGGAAAAAAAAATTACGCGCTGCTCTGGTTTGTTCATTGCGACTGGGGCTATCAGTTAAAGCTTCAAGTTACAGGCCCAGGACAATGCCACCGAAGATCCCTTTTAGCGTGCCAGTTTTTTATAAGAGTATTCGTGCGTTCATAAAACAGTTCGTTAAACCTAGGATTATATGGCTAACTATGCTGCTTGTATTTTGTGTCCGATACTGCAACCTAAAACCAGCCTTTCTTAACCTGTGGATATTGTTCACTACCAACAATTAGGGCCAGTAATACTAGCGACAGTGGCTACGACGTACCAGTGATAAAATAGAGCACTGTTTTGGTATCCCTTTCTTTATAGTCCTTTGTGAATACTATTGAATACGCATGCTTTTTGTTGAGTAAACTCACAAGGTTTTTAGTCTACGTACGATATTCGATTATTAGGGATCAAATAACGGCACATTTATTCAACCACTGTTCAATCTTTCGTGGAACGGGTGTAGGCAGAAACACTGCGCGTATTGAAAAAAATCTATAAACTTCAAAACAGTGCCTAGCGGTAATTAACAAGTTCCAGCCTTTATACGTTCAAGTAAAATAAAAGAGCTAGAATGAACTTTACCGGGACAAAGCTGATCGTCAAAAAAAGAACAGCGAATGCAGCTCTTTGTATTAAAGGACAACGCCACGCTGCGGAATCTGCAATGCTCCGAGGATGACAAAAGACGGGTGAATAGGAATAAAATGTTTGAAAAGACAGTAACTACAAGCAGCGGCGCGTCTGCATATTCAAGCCACCGTACGGTGACGTGACAGGGCTTGTCTAGTTAATACCACGGGATATCTGAGATGCTTCAATGAGATGCATTGTTCTCGAGATGGCATCAGACATTAGCGAAAAATGGTTCCATCAAGCACACATATGTCAAACTTTCATCAGATCCAGGGTATGTAAAAAAAAAAACTCACAGGATGGTTACGACTATGTAACGCGAGATTCAGCGATAGCTGTTTAGGCTTTTAGTTTTGTGAATATTTTGAGGTAGAAAAGATAGAGTGACCTCGTATCGCAGTGGTGTAGTGGTCAAGTGAGCCACCCGTAGGCTTATGCCACCCGCGTTAACCATTATATAATGTTAGCGCGTTAATGACCGGTGGGGTTACGCTGACGGCGACGACGCCGCTGTTATTATGAGTCTTTTGTCAATTAAGGCAGCCTAGCTCCAATAGCTGGTCGCTTGCGATAGAACGATGCGTTGTACTAGCGCTAAGGAGTACCAGCGCCAAAGGAACGAAAGAATCAATGTTTGTTACGTTGCGATGAACGAAGATGCGTTTAACACTTCCAGCACGCAATGGTAGACTTCGTATTTTCTGGGTCCAATGAAACTTGAAAGTAGTCTGGCCAGCAGATAATCGAGGCTTACCGCATTTTAAGCAAATGAGTTGAACTAGCAGTGAGCTTTTTTTTTTTCAAGCCTTAAAAGGAATAATCTCTTACCCGGCGCGCACATCGTGACCGACGTCAACCATGCGCACAGAGAGATCCAGGTGAAAGGGCGGTATGTTCTGCTCAGAGTAACAATACTGACTTAGATTCAAAATAAAGGGTCATTCCACGCCAAACGTCCCAGACGTTGCGCTCGACCATCTCCAATTTGTTCAAAAAAAATTAAAGAAAACTTATCGTAATGTGCGTAGTGAAAGCCTGAAATATTTTTGCTCAAAAAAATTAATTCGTGAGGTGAGGACAGTTTGAATATTTAGAAAAGGCGAGAAAGTAGGCACTGCTCAATAATTAATAGCAAGTCTGAATTTTTAGAAAACACTTTAAAAATTTTTTCATTTTCTTTCGATATAATTTGGAAGATGCAGCTTTACATGTCATAAATATTTTTAAAAAATCGAGAAAAAGTAGAAAAATGTACCTTTTTTGGCGTTTTTTGTTTTGAATATCAACTTGCTCTTAGAAATTTTGAAATAGCCGTCTTGTTCCTCTAGATGACTAGTACCTATAATAAATGTTACAGGTGATGAAACGGCGTACACCAAAGTAAAAAAAAAAACTAAATTTGCAAATGGTGCGTTTTGAGCCAGAAGTACTCGTTAATTTCACCCTGAGGTGTTTCAAGTAAACATACAAATAATCACGGGCTACGTAGAACGGTTTATTTTCTTTAATTTCTGAAATTTTTAACGAGTTTTTTTGTATAAACTGAGAAAAGAATTTTTGAAGTTCAGCTCTTGGGCCTAAGTTGCGTCGTCTCTTAGCGCCTCTTCACCGCAGAAGACAGCACCCGGCATGGCGCAACACTTATGGCCGGATAACTTCATTTGCTGGCGTTCGCTGTCGTGCATTTTTAGGGCTGGAGCTACAGAAGATATCGCACGGCATTCGGCGGATGTTATGCAATAAACAATATCGTTTTCGCTTTCGAAGTTCGAACAGACCCGCTTTGGTGCGGGGTGGCCAAGAGAAGAAAAACAAGAGTATTCAATGCGCTGTCTCGCATGGACCACGAGGAGGGATGACTAGCTTTCATGGCTGGCGTATCACAAGTGCTTTATTTATATCCTAAAAGATCGCCTCGGAGCGCATGCACGTGAAGGTGCGAAGTGCACACCACTGCGGCGAGTAACACAGACGCTCTGGCAGTGAACGCAGCCCATTCGAGCATAGGTGCGTCGTTCGCATGAAGGTGCTTCGCCAGCATAGTGGCTTGTCTGCAGTTGTCGCTGGAGTATTAATGCAGAAATTGCACTTATTCAATCATATACAACAAGCACATCACACCAGAAACAACCGGGAATGAGCCTCTGTCGGCCACATGGGTCAGGTACCACGGGGTGCTGCTGCGTCGCGGATTGTTTCAACACCAGATCTTTCTGGTCATTTACAGATCGGCGTCTCACAAGCTCTTATGTTGGTGGTTACGTCTGTCATGGCGCCGACAAGAATGACTTACTGCGACAGAACCACACCGAACAACTAGCTCACTTGGGCATGTGCCGCCACGGCAGAGCTAAGAAAACATTTTCCCACGAATACCTGTTTGACTACTCAACGTTCCTATGCTTGCCTGCAGTGCAAAACTCACTTAAGAACAAGAACTATAGATTTCTCGTGGCTACAGTGTCGGCGGTGTCAAGCTCTGCGGTGAAGAGGCGTTAAGAGACGACGCAACTTGCGGCCCGAGAGCTCAACTTCAAAAACAATTTTCTCGGTTTAAACAAAAATTAACTTGATAGAAATTTCATAAATGAAAGCCAGTAAACCGTTCTACGTAACCCGTTATTGTTTGTATTTTTACTTGGACCACCTCAAGGTGAAGTTAACGAGCGTTTTTGTCTCAAAACGCACTTTTTTGCAACTTTAGTAAATTTTTTTTACTTTTGTGTACGTAGTTTCGTCACCTGTAACATTTATTATAAGTACTAGACATCTATAGGAACAAAACGGCTATTTCTGAATTTTCGAGAGCAAGTTGATATTTAAAACAAAAAACGAGAAAAATGATACATTTTGCATACTTTTTCGACTTTTTGAAGATATTTATGCCGTGTAAAGCTGCATGCTAAGAACTATACAAAAAGACATAATCTTCGCAAATGTCAATAAAACAGCTTTTAAAGCGTTTTATAAGAATTAATCTTGTTAATTATTGAGCAGTGCCGTGTTTCTGGCCTTTTCTAAATATGCAAACTGCCCTCACCTCACGAAAAAAGTTTTTTTTTTCGGCAAAACTATTTCAGGCTTTCATTACGCACAATACGATAAGTACCCACTAATTATTTTGAACGAATTGGAGATGGTCGAGCGCTACGCCTGGGACGTTTGGAGTAGAATGGCCCAAAGTATCTGCTCGACCTCTCTTTCTCTCCCAAGCACCGCTCTCTATATGTGAGGTGCAGCGCTGAGGACAAATGAGGAGTAATAAAAACCATTTTTGATTTATTTAGAATATGACCAAAAGAAACCTTACCTCAATGCAAAAAAAAAAGGAAAAACATGCTTGCTCGCCACATCGTTTCTAACAGCTACCGACTTGTTTCTTGTGAGAAATGTTCCCCGCAAAAACTAACGCAAAAGCAATACAGCACATGTGAACGCATCATGGAGAGGAGGACAGAAAACAGATTCGTCACAGCTTCTCTATTACTCACCGAGAACGATTAAGACGACGAACAGCGGCGTAACGTCGAGGCGCGAGCTTGCGGGCGCGATCTGTGCAACCACGAGGCAGAGCAGGAGAACTCGCTAAGAAACCACGAGTGAAGAAGGAACGGCAGGACAGAAGGATAGAAAGATAGAAACAGAACGAGTGGGGTATACCGAGTCACCAAAGAAGGATCGGGGCGCCACAGCACGGCACACCGCCGGCCCATTTAACCAGGCGGCAGCCATCATTTAGCGACGCTGAAAAGTCTCGCGGTATACCATTCGTTACGAGGAGAGGAAAACGGATGGTTCAGCGGTGCCCCAAGACAAGCGATCTCCGCTGTGCGCCCGCACAATCACGGAGCCAGTCTTGCTTGCGCGGCGATAAAAACGTCTTTGTCGCAGTCGCAGGGCACCGTAGGGAGAAACCGGCGCCGTACAGAAAACAGAGAGCAGGGCGATGAGGGTAAGGGAGGGGGGGGGGGGGGGTGCAGCGAAACGTGAACCCGAAGGCGACCAGTGGAACATCTTTCGCCTCGCACGCGTCAGCGAACGGCGGAGGAAGTGCAGGATAAGTTGCGACGGCAACCGCGAACTCTGTTCTCGCGCACTTCTAGCCGGCGGTACGCCGGACTGTCTTAGCGGGATACGGGGAGATAGGGAGACACCTCCCTCCGTGTCGGTGTCGAAGACCCTCCTCACGACATAGCAATCTGCAGGCAATGTCCGAGGGAAAAGAATAAGTAGGACAAAAGCTAATGAGGAAGAAGTGTGCAACCCTTTGAATGATATAAAGCTGTGTTGTAAAAAGTCTGTAATGCAAGCAATAAATCGGCTGCGCTACACCAGATTCCATTAATTTGCCTCCCGTTCAGTGGGCGAGCGGGATTTCGAGGCGCACGGACAGTTAAGTGTTTCGTACTAGTGTAGACGAAACTGCATTAAAACAATTTCACATTATTGTAACCTGTAGCTAATTTGTTGTTGAAAGAAGAGCTTAGAAAGTTATTTACCTTCTGTAGGATGCTTAGAAAAAAGCCCGCCCAAAGTGCGCCCGAACTTCTTGACTTTCTGGGATTTTCATTTATCATATAATCAAGTAGTACTCGTTCTCTCAAACACGCATCTTTTTTTCACGTCTTCAGATTTCAAAGTTGGAAATTATATGAAAGCCTCAAAACATTCACTCCCGTATTAAAGAATAGAAAGGATGCATTGTTTAAGTACGTTTTTATGCAGGGATGTTGGAGGTTTATTTGATTTTTGATTTATGGTATGTACATGAGATGGAACAAAGAGCTTAAATCGCCGGATTTAGCATGCAGAGTTCGAGATGTTCACAATGTTTTAGAAAAAAAAAACAAGTGACAAACAGTTGAGGCAATACGATAATCAGGTGCTCATTTTCGAGCATTGACCAGCACACAGCGAAAGAAGCACGTCAATTTTCCACACGAATGTAGCTCTTCAACTGAAAAGGCAGTATTTTATTTATTTATATTCGTTTTTCGTTTTGCTTGTCCTTTCCTTTGCCTTCTTAGCTTCTCAGCACAGCAACTTCATCCATTGCCTCTGCCTCTATTCATGATATTATTTTTTTTCTTCTTTGTTGTGCGGGCCAAACCAATGGAGGCCAATTGTTGGGCGCGCACCGTATAGGAGCAAAGCACACCGTTCCGGTCGCACTGAGCATGCATAATCGATGGCAGAGCAGCCCAATCTGACACTGACTCGCTTCTCCAATCTGCTGAAAGGCACGAAATGCAATAAGAACAGAACAACAGGGAGGAACAAAACGCAGGCACCCAGCGGGCCGTCTTGCTTGTTTGTCTTCTTGTCTCACCGCACTCTTCCTTAGTGCCCCTCCTTTTCCATCCCGGGACTCGAATGAAAGCTTCGCGCCGAGAAGTGTCCGTCGCAATGAATACTGGCGTAACGCCAATAAAAGGTAATTCCATGACGTCGTCTCTAAGCACGTGAGTGAGACAGTGAGGAGAGCCTATGGAAGCCGGGGCAAGCTCGCGTGCCACACACTGCACGCATATAGAAAGGCACGCAGTAACGCTGATCAGAGTGCGTGCATGTACACACAAATGGCGGTGAAGGAAAAAAAAGGAGAAATAAGCAGTCTCCATGCCGCTCTCAATAGGGGTTGCTCCGGGTGCAGAAAAGTGGCGAGTACGCGCGGCCCAATTGTGTGCCTTTTTTGGGCGGCACGCTTCCGTGGCTGCTGTCGTGAGACCCCTGTCAAGTCGCAATTTCGCATCCACTCACTCTGTTCAAAGAACGACGGCTCGAGAGAGTGTCCTGGGAAACGAGCGACGCAGGTTTTCTTCTTCGCGTCCCATTGAAACGAGCCGGGATACCGTGACTTGATTAGAATAACCAAATTAACTAGCTTTTTTTTATTGTTGGAGCTATTCACATCCATGCAGCGTTTTTTTTTTTTGAGTTCGCTGCACTATGTGCAAGTGACGAATTTGTTTATTTTATGAAAAAAAAGAAAGAAGCAATCTAGAACAGAAATAAAACGCAAATTACGACGACAGGTTCTCCTTACATTCCATTTCGCACTTGATGGATCACACGCACTCTGGAAGGTTTCACTGAAACCTGCTTCTTTGTAAGATGTGAAGATGTGTGAAGCTGCACGTATTTTATTGCTACCCGACACAGATTCAGTTGCTGTACATATGAGCAAAATAAAAACTAAATACCAGCTTAAGTGACACTTTGTGCTAGTTTGTGTGACATCGCGAAGTCTCTCTGTGTCCCGTCTCCCCCGTGCTGTATCATAACAGCGAAAGAACAGACCTAACGGTCGGTACCGACATTGTTGCTATTGCCAATAAAGATAGAGCTGCTTCCGATAAGCGAAAATGTCTGTTCTGTAAGCAGATTTCTCCGCTTATCGAATATCATCACTGCACTCATTTCGTTCGCGAATGGTTAACTTCTGTTTTACTCTGCTGAGCTTACGATGCACTGGCCATATTTATGATTGTCACTGCCTGTGCTGTTTTTTTCCATGGTACTTGTTTCTTATTTTGTTTGCTGAGACTAGTGACTATATGTGAAGGTTACTGGGTTTCTGTAGTTCGATTCGCATTTCTGTAGTTCAATTCGCAATTCTGTAGTCCATTTTTTTTTTGTAAAGTGATAAGAAATTGTTCTAAAAACGTTCCACAAAGAAAGAAACAGAGACGGGACCATATTTGTCTTTTCATTATTGGTTATATGCCATTCTTTCCAGTATCTAAACAAAACAGGCCGCTTATGCACAAACAAACAAACAAATAAACAAACAAACCAAAGAGACTCATGCTATGAAGGACATCGTAATGAAGGGCTCCGCATTTTTAGCAACCTGGCGTCATTAACCAGCACAGACATCATGCAGTATATTTCGCCTCTATCGAAATGCGACAGCCGCGGCCCTAGAAGCTGTTATTGTTGTATCGTTGCGTGCTGCAGACGAGACACGATCAGAGGCTCCGAGCAAAGGGAGCAGAAGAACCGCCCCTTTATTGAACAGCCATGTATATATACACACTGAAGTGGGAGAGGAGGGTGTCTTCCCTCACCAACATGTTACAAGCATGACTGATATCGCGTACGTCACACGTTCGTAGATATGAGGCCCGCGCTGCACCAGATACGATACATCCCCATTTATTTAGAAGGAAAACAATAGATTTGATAGAAACAAAACATTGAGAACGGTGCTTAGGAAAGCTGCACAAAGTTTCTATCATATGCAAGTCTCTGTGGCGGCCTTCGTTCTCGGTTTGACCTTCTTGGTAGAGGTCCTTGGTGCGGAGGTACGCTTGCAGGAGCGTTGAAGGAGGCAAGGATGCTACTCGTTGTGGCCGGTGACCTTTCGGGATAGTTGCTACTGGATGCAGAAGTAAAACCTTGAGGTGCTTCTTGGCTGAGGTCCTCATCATCATCATCATCATCATCAGCCTTACTACACCCACTGCAGGGCAAAGGCCTCTCCCATGTCTCTCCAATTAACCCTATCCTTTGCCAGCTGCATCCACCCTTTGCCTGCAAACTTCTTAATCTCATCCGCCCACCTAACCTTCTGCCGCCCCCTGCTACGCCTACTTTCTCTTGGAACCCACTCCGTTACCCTTAAAGACCAGCGGTTATCCTGCCTTCGCATTACATGCCCTGCCCAAGCCCATTTCTTTCTCTTGATTTCGACTAGGATGTCATTAACCCGTGTTTGTTCCCTCACCCACTCTGCCCGCTTCCGATCTCTTAACGTTACACCTATCATTTTTCTTTCCATGGCTCGCTGCGTTGTCCTTAACTTAAGCTGAACTCTTTTCGTTAGCCTCCACGTTTCTGCCCCGTAGGTGAGTACCGGTAAGATCATGCTGTTGTACACTTTCCTCTTGAGGGAAATTGGTAAATTGCCACTCATGATCTGCGAGAATTTGCCATATGCGCTCCACCCCATTCTTATCCTTCTAGTTATCTCCCTCTCATGATCAGGATCAGCTGTCACTACCTGCCCTAAGTAAACGTATTCCGGCACAATTTCTAGGCTCTCGCTGCCAATTGTGAACTGTTGTTCCCTTGCTAGGCTGTTGAACATTATCTTGGTTTTCTGCATGTTAATTTTTAGACCCATCGATCTGCTCTGCCTGTCTAACTCGTTGATCATGATTTGCAGTTCACCTCCTGAGTGACTCAGCAAGGCAATGTCATCAGCAAATCGCAGATTATTTAGGTATTCTCCATTTATTCTTATTCCCAACTGTTCCCAATTCAGGCCTCGAAATACCTCCTGCAAACATGCGGTGAACAGCATTGGCGAGATCGTGTCTCCTTGCCTGACGCCCTTTCTTATTGGAATTTTATTGCTGACTTTATGGAGGACTATAGTAGCTGTGCAGTTGCTATATATATCTTCCAGTATTTTGACATAAGGCTCTTCTACCCCCTGATTACGCAATGCCTGTATGACTGCTGAGGTTTCCACTGAGTCGAATGCTTTCTCGTAATCAATGAAAGCTATATATAGAGGTTGGTTATATTCTGCGCATTTCTCTATCACCTGATTGATAGCGTGAATATGATCTATTGTGGAATATCCTTTACGAAAGCCTGCCTGATCGTTTGGTTGATTAAAGTCTAACGTTGCCCTGACTCTGTTAGCGATTACCTTAGTAAGTACTTTGTAGGCAACGGATAGTAAGCTGATCGGCCTGTAATTTTTCAAGTCCTTGGCGTCTCCCTTCTTATGAATTAAGATAATGTTTGCATTCTTCCAAGCTTCTGGTACAGTCGAGGTCATAAGGCATTGCGTATACAGGGTGGCTAGTTTTTCTAGCACGATGTCCCCCTCCATCCTTCAACAGATCTGCTGTTACCTGATCCTCCCCAGCTGCTTTTCCCCTTTTCATTGCTTCTAAGGCTTTCTTTACTTCATCTTTCGTTACTGGCGGGATGACGCATTGCTGTGCACTGCTGTCTTTCTCATTAGCGCTCTGATTACATTGGCTACTGTACAGATCTGTATAGAACTCTTCGGCTACGTTAACTATCTTATCCATATTGCTAATGACATTGCCCTGCTTGTCTCTTAATGCATACATCTGGTTTTTACCTATGCCTAGTTTCCTCTTCACTGTTTTTAGGCTACCTCCGTTCTTTATAGCATGCTCGATTCTCTCCATATTAAACTTCCTTATGTCGGCTACCTTGCGCTTATTTATTAACTTTGATAGCTCCGTTAGTTCTATTCTATCGGTAGTGTTAGATGCCTTCATGTTTTGGCGCTTTTTAATCAGATCTTTCGTCACCTGAGATAGCTTCCCGGTATCTTTTCGAACTGTCCTGCCGCCTACTTCTACTGCGCACTCCGTAATTATTGATGTCAGATTATCGTGCATTGAATTAACATCAAGATCATCTTCCTCAGTTAAAGCCGAGTATCTGTTTTGCAGCGCTATCCTGAACTCCTGTGCTTTCCCTCTTACGGCTAACTCGTTAATGGTCTTCTTCTTCGCTAGCTTCTTCCGTTCCCTCTTCAAGTCTAAGCTAATTCTAGACCTTACCATTCTATGGTCGCTGCAACGCACCCTTCCGAGGACGGCCACGTCCTGAATGATGCCAGGTTTAGCGCATAGTATGAAGTCGATTTCATTTTTAATCTCACCATTGGGGCTCTTCCAGGTCCATTTCCTGTTTTCTCGTTTGCGGAAGAAGGTATTCATGATCCGTAAATTATTTCTATCCGCGAATTCGACTAATAGCTCTCCCCTGCTATTTCTAGAGCCTATCCCATAGTCACCTACCGCGTGGTCGTCAGCCTGCTTCTTGCCCACCTTCGCATTGAAGTCGCCCATCAGTACAGTGTACTGCGATTTTACTTTATTCATTGCTGATTCTATGTCCTCATAGAAGCTTTCAACGGCCTGGTCATCATGGTTGGATGTGGGTGCGTAGGCCTGCACCACTTTCAGCTTGTACCTCCTATTCAGCCTAATTACTATAGCTGCTGCCCTCTCGTTAATACTGTAGAACTCCTCTACGTTGCCAGCTATATCCTTATTAATGAGGAAACCCACACCTAGTTCTCGTCTATCATCTAACCCGCGATAGCACAGTATGTGTCCGTCCTTTAGTACTGTATACGCCTCACCTGTCCTCCTAACTTCGCTAAGCCCTATCACATCCCATTTAATTCCCGCTAGTTCCTCAAACAGCACTGCTAGGCTAGCCTCACTAGCTAAAGTTCTAGCGTTAAACGTTGCCAGGTTCAGATTCCAATGGCGGCCTGTCCGGAGCCAGAGATTCTTAGCACCCTCCGCTGCGTCACAGGTCTGACCGCCGCCGTGGTCAGTTGCTCTGCAGCCGCTGGGGACTGAGGGCCGAGGGTTAATTGGTTTGATCATAGAAGGTTGTGGCCAAGTACTACACCAGGGTGGCCAAATCCTGCTCTGGTGAGGGAGTGCGTTGTCGGTTTTTGGTCACCGCGATCAGGCCGCACTCCAGGCCTGGTTATGCAATTCCATCGACACGCGGATTTTTTTTTTTTTTTTTAACCCGGTGGAGAATTGCGCGGCACCAGGATTTGAACCCCGGTCCTCTTGCACGCGAGGCGGATGTTCTACCTCTACGCCACCGCTGAGGTCCTCATCGGGATCATAAAGGCTTCTCTGTCGAAAAGCCTCTTTTGCAGGCAGCAGTTGCCGCCGATTGCGCCGCAGGATTATTCCGTCTTCAGTGACTATGTTGTAGGACCTGGGGTATCTTGACGCTTGAACGACTTGACCTTTAGAGGCCCATGCCCCTTTTTGATGCGAACCGTGTCTCCAGGGTGGAGCGATGCTAGTTGTCTGGTGGAATGGTCAGTCTGGCGATGCTTCTGTACGCTGCTAATTTGAGACGACCGGACGTCGGGCAACGTTGTCCGCAGTCTTCTGCCTTGAAGTGCCTCGCCAGGGGATGGCCCGGATTCCACTGGAGTAGATCTGTAGGCAAGAAGACCAAGCCAAAAATCTTGATTCATTTCATTGCTTTTCTTTTAAATCCTCTTAACTACTTGAACGCCTTGTTCTGCCAAACCGTTAGACTGGTGATACCTAGGACTGGAAGTGGTGTGGTTGAAGTCGTACGTTTGAGCAAATTGAGCAAACACGCGGCTGGAAAATTGTGGACCATTCTCCGAAGAAACTTCAACTGGTATGCCGTATGTGGCAAAAATCGCACTTGTTGCTTCAACGACTGTCCTTGCGGTAGTGTCTTTGAGTAGCTCTAACTCAGGAAAATTTTATAATGCGTCATAGACGCACAGGTATGACCGTCCTCCATACTCAAAAATATTGATGCCGACACGATGCCAGGGCTTATCGGGTACCGGGTGCAACTTTAATGGCTCTTGTGGCTGTCTGTACGCGTTCGTCTTGCACGCAGAACACGCCTGCGCGAAAGCTTCTATGTCAGCATTGATTCCTGGCCAGAATACGAGATTTCGTGCCCTTGCTTTGTATTTATTGATGCCCAGGTGGCCTTGGTGAGTTCTTTCCAAAGTTTCTTTCCTCATGTTAGCCGGGACCACAACTTTGCACTCTTTTAAGAAGACTCCCTTTACGTGGGAGAGTTCTCCCTCCAACGGCTTCCACTGGCCTTTAAGTGGTTTTCTGCCTTCCAGGTCCTCGATAACTTTCTTCAAGTCTTCATCCCGACTAGTTTCAGTAGCCAACCTCTTCCAGGTGATCTCGGTGACGAGTGAAGAGACTATACTTACTGCATGCACTTCAGTGTCGTCATTGATGACGTCGTTTTCTGTGTTGGTCCCGGTTGTTGCTCGTGACAGCATGTCGGAGAGAAAAAGCTGCTTCAACGGCGTGAATTGCAATTTTGTGTCGTAGCGAAGAAGGCGCAGAAAAAACCGCTGCAACCTCGGGGGCATGTCTCCAATGGCCTTCTGCGAGATGGCGATCAAAGGGTGATGATCAGTCTCAAGAATAACCGATCGACCGTATACAAAGTGATTGAATTTCTCACAGCCATATGTGACCGCCATGGCCTCCTTTTCAATTTGCGAATAGCGCTGTTCGCATTCTGTAAGCGCCCGTGAAGCATACGCGACAGGCTTCCATTTGTCACCATGACACTGTAACAGTGTCTGCGCCGATTCCGTTTCGTGACGCATCGCAATACACCTTTTTTGCTTTTGTTGGATCGAATACTGTTAGCAAAGGTTCTTTACTTAAACAGTCACAAAGCTGCCCCCATTCTTCAGCATGGTTAGACGTCCAGTCAGACGCAACACCTTCCTTTACAAGATTTCTGAGGAGCGTTGTCCTCTGGGCCAGTGACTGCAAGAACTTGCTGAAATAATTCACGACGCCCTGCATTCTCTGTACCGCGAGCTTGCCAGCCGGCGGTGGCATTTCTACCATAAATTTTATCAGTGATGGGCTTGGTCTGATTCCTTCCTTCTCAATGACGTCACCCATAAACTCGATTTTGCTGCGCCAATCGAACACTTGTGCGGGTTAAATGTCAATCCGCCGCGTTCAGCTGCCCGCAGTACCGAGTGTAGGCGCATGTCATGCTCCTGCCTCGACGACCCCCAGACTGCCACGTCATCAACGTACACTCAGACGCCGGAAAGGCCTTCGACAATTTCATTTAGAGTTTTATGAAATACCTCAGACGCTGAGGATATTCCAAAGGGTAAGCGCAGAAATCTGTAGCGCCGGAATGGCGTTGCAAAGGTGCAATTTCTGCAGGTTTCGTTGTCCAACGGAATCTGGTGAAAACCAGAGTTTGCGTCAAGACGCGTAAAAACTGCAGCGCCCGCTAACTCTGCCTCTATGTCTTCACGTCGCGGCATTGTGTAATGCTCCCTCTTGATACATTGGTTAATCCTCCTGGGGTCGATACATACTCGAATTTTACCGTCTTTTTTTCGCACAATGACCGATGGGCTTACCCAGTCTGTGGGCTCGGAGACTTTCGTTATGATGCCTGCGCGCTCCATGCGTCCCAGTTCCTCTTGCATGGGCTCCTGGAGGGCCAGCGGTCTTTACATGCTTTACCGAATGTAACGTGACCGGACCGGAAGTGATGTAGCTCCGCTAATCAAAGGGAATTATCCAAATACGTCACTTCCCTCCTGACAATGGGAACTATCCGGCCTGGTGGCGTCCCTTCTCTCTAGCCAATGGGCGAATTTTATGACCTACACATTTATTTTTCCAGATGAGGATTTAAGGCTTTTGCATCAAAAAAGAAATCTTCATGAACTTGCAATAGTTACCTTTGCGGTTCGCACTTTCCACGGTTATGGTGTTTATTACGGAAACAAGAAAAGGAAAGAGACCGGCTGCCACGTAACTGCTGAGCTCAAGGCTGGCGCCTGAGCATCGTTTGTCAGCTTCTATTAAAATAATAATAATAATAATAATAATAATAATAATAATAATAATAATAATAATAATAATAATAATAATAATAATAATAATAATAATTGGTTTTTGGGGAAAAGAAAGGCGCAGTATCTGTCTCATATATCGTTGGACACCTGAACCGCGTCGTAAGGGAAGGGATAAAGGAGGGAGTGAAAGAAGAAAGGAAGAAAGAGGTGCCGTAGTGGAGGGCTCCGGAATAATTTCGACCACCTGGGGATCTTTAACGTGCACTGACATCGCACAGCACACGGGCGCCTTCGCGTTTCGCCTCCATTGAAAAGCGGCCGCCGCGGTCGGGTTCGAACCCGGGAGCTCCGGATCAGTTGTCGAGCGCCCTAACCACTGAGCCACCGCTCAATTCCTGCGCACTTCATGCAAAACAATACCCTCCTGATTGGGGAGCCGTAAGAGCTGAACCAGTTCAACGGAGAGAAATCTGGAAATACCAAGCAGTGACATAAAAAAATGAACAGAAGTACTGTTGTCTTCCGTAGTTATGCTATATAACCGTTCTCAGATAATAGGCTGACAATATATCAGACATAACACCTTGACGAATGCACAGCACAAGACACAAAAACAAGGGACAGAAATAGTGAAGGAGACACACGGGCGCTTACGCTGTACACTCTGCGTCACCCTTTGTGTAGAGCGCTGCAGGGGAGCAACCCCCAACACAAAAATCGACATCTCGTCTCCGTTTCTAGAGTTTACAGCTTACGGTCGCGAGGAGGTATAGAGCCACATCGACCTACCAGCAAGGTGGGCGTGAGAAATTTGCCCGGACACTACGGGTTACTTTCTAATTTCAGTTGTTTTTATTTCGTGATGCATGTGAAGCAGACTTTCCATTCGCCGTGCAAAACCAACTAGCCCGTCGACTCGCTGTTATAGCTGCTTGAAGTAAATCTTTGTATTTCTGTAGTCAAGAAAAGTCTTTCAGGTTATCGCTCAACCGTCCACGGCAATGATCGCTCCTCAACATTGGGGGCTTTATCTTCACTTTCCCTTCCTCTTTAATGGATTATGGCCGGTGCGAGCGAGCGAGCTGCTCTCCACTGGAGCGTAGTGCCCGATCGCGCGTCGCTCAGGAAGCTGATATCGCTGCTCGATGCTCCCCGCGACCAGCAACGTTGCAGAAGCGACACACCGTCATGCTTCCCCGGGTCGCCGCTTCTGCCGCGACCCCGAGGGCGAAACTGGGCGACCTCAAACAACTCCTTCGGGGCTGCAGGAACCACGTGTCTGCGGGGGGTCGCGTTTAGCCGCTGTTTGTGTGCAGCGCCTGGAAGGCGCAGGTTTATGGCTACGTGCATAGCTAGAGAAATGTTCCGGACTCTCTGCCATTGCTTAAACTATCGTGATTTTTTTGGCGTGTCATCACGCCACGTAGTAACGAAGCTTTCAGAAAACGCATTTATTAAGTTTTCTCGCGTAGAGATTAGCGCGAAATAGGCAAGATGTTCGCATCGTAAAGCTTTAAGCGCGAGGAAATGCTTGATGCCGCTGAAAGTTCTGACACGCCTTTCCGCGCATATGGGACCTACTTCGGCACCACTGCATGGAACTAATGGAAACGAGCACGAGCTAAATGGTTTCTTCTGCTATGTTTTTCTTTTTTATTTATTTCTTATTACGTGAGCTTCACGCGTGCGCACATCCGCTTCTGTCGCACTTAGAGGCTTCCAGAGGACCCTTGGCCCCGAGGCCTAAAAGGAGATCCATCGATCAGCGATGGAACGGCGCCACGATTCCGTTAGAGCATGGGAACTCGATGATGACTCCCCATCTCAAATCTGCTCGTGGCGTGTGGCCCAGCGACAAGAATGACCAACCCATCCGATGGCATACTCTGTCCCGCCCCGGGGTGCATTCGCATACAGCCGTGTAAGTCGATTTACTTGTACCAACGTGATATTGGCTCGCACGCAGCCACAGCAGGAGGGTCCTTCGGGTAAGCATTTATTTATATGCTGCCAACTTGGTCCCCGGGATGCAATAAAATCTTTATGGTTTTCGTTCCTACGTAGTGTCTCTTGAGAGTTCCCAGCTTGGTTTGTGTCTGTAATGACGCTGGCATGTCACGTGGTCTGCACTGAATAGGAGATGTCGAACTATGGAGCCACACTCATTCAAAGCTATAGCACGCGGCGCTATTGGAAGCAATACTATATCTTCTACAGGGACGGTCATTATTGAAGCCAACAGTAATATGATTAATGTTTTTGCATGCTTTCGCTGCAGCACCACTGACGGATGAGTTATGTGAAAAAAAAAAATTATTTACTTTATGACGGGTGTCCCAGACACCATGAATATTTAGTTTCTGACACAGTCGTTTGTGAATGAAGTCCCATAGTAGGCACTTACCGCTTTTGTGGAACGATTGTCAGGTAGATTTTGAAACAGACTTTTGTGGATAATTTTCGTTAGATTTTTCTTCGCGCAAAATCAAAATCGTAATTTTTAAATGCCGGGTCGTAAACTCTGCTCATTAAGGGAGAGCTACTTTTGCTCCCTTAGGAATGCCTTTTATATCAGTTGTTTGATGTAAATGTACTCTAGAGAACAAGGAGGAGGACAAACCACCTTCGTTCAACAGGCCGAAAGCTAGGCTCACCAAATCTTGTTGGTTGTGCCGTTTGGGAGACGCCAGCCAGGCTCATCCACCTTGAGCATTGCCACTAACTCTGTCCCGTCGCCCTCAGTTCCAATCACTCGCCCCCCCCCCCCCCCCCCCCCCCCTATTCTTCTGTTCTTGGTAAAAGGTAAGTAGAAAAATATTGACACACGCACGGCGTGAAAATTCCTAGTTAAAAGTACTGTATATTCCCTAAATCAAAGGCTCGCATAAGAGTACAAGCTAGAAGCACAGACAAAAAAAATTTTGGAACTTCGTTCTCTCCTCAGTAGCTGCTTGTCTCATTTACCTTCGTTAAGAATAAAAAGCAATGGTTCAGTCTAATATGATAATTACGTGACACTTCAACTATATATGCATTTCGCCCAAGAAGATCGAGAATTCCTCCTATAGAAAACGAAACAGCAGAGCAAGAGCTAGAGCGAAGCGAAGCTCGCAAAGCTTCAAACGGATTCTACCTTTTTAAATTTCAACTAAACAGTCCTTCCCTCTCGGAAAAGTGTTCCGTTCGCGTCACCCTTCCAGCCTGTTTTATCAGTCTCGGAGAGAAATGTTCTATAAATTTACTTCATTATGCACAGAACTCCAAGCCCTCTCCAATATCGAGTTGAGCGTCTTGAAAGCATCCTTAACTAAAAGCTCCGCATTTGAAGTTGCACGCATCTTGTTCAACCACGGCGTACGACGGGCGAAAAAAGAGAGAGAAAAATTAGACATTCAAGTATACACTCAGTCAGAATCGACCCAAACTTTCAGATCCATCATCGCTATTTCTAACCGAGCTAGGCAAAGGGTACGAGCTCTTGCCCGGGTCTCACTCTCCGTTCTCGACCTCGTTAATACCTTAAGCCCACTGTCGCCTCACTTCTTCTCCGCGGCGTCCCTACAGTCTCGGCAGAAAGGGTTGTGATCACGGACAAACTCGAGCGGGAACAAATGAGCGAAGAAAATAAGACGCGGACCACTCTCCGGAGAATTTGGCGTTATGGACGGAATACTGAGTTCGAACGTGACGACGAGGAAGTATACGCGCTCTTCTTCGCCTCCGTCCACAGCCTCAGCATGAACAGCAGGAGCAGCAGCGGCAGCTCTCGTTCGAGGAGAGATGGGGGTGCCTTGTCGGCGATGTGCGTGCGGCAACATCAACACTTCTTCCCGGCAGAGAAGGAGCCAGAATATTCAAACAACGCCTCCCACACACCCCTTACTGCAAACTCCCCCTTGTCCCTTCGCGCGTTGGGATAATCCAATTAAAACAGCCCCAATCTCCCGCTTCCCTTTTCAGCTAGAAGCGGTGCCGACGAACAGCGACACGGAGCGCTGTTTAAGAGGGATGGAAATGGGGAGAAAGGAAAGATAGGATGGCTGGTGGCAAGCAGACCCGGGGAGGCATGGACGCAGAGGGACTGCGAGTCGTCGCCGGAGTCGGAACCAGCAAGAAAAGGTCGGACGTTCATATTAACCCCAGCCCGCCAGCGAACCAGTCGAGGCGGATTCGCTGTATTCCCACCGCGTTTCAAAGTATTGACCGTTCTCTCTGCGCGAGGCTCGCATAACATCTTTCCAGCATCGGCAGCCAAGCTGAAGCCGACCGGGTTCGAACCACTCCGCTCGGACTCTCGGAGCGAGAGCCGAAAGAACAATCGAACGCCGAGAAAGTAGAAGAGGGTGAGCCGGGGCTAGCGGGATAAAGTTTTTTTTATTCACTCAGAAGCAAACAAGTACGCAGGGAATCTTCCCGAACTCGGAAGTTTCCCTCCCGCTTATATGTACACCCCGGATTCAACCCTATCCACACTCCGAAGCACGAAATCGTGAGAGCCTAGAACTCAGAGCTCCGTTCCTCCTCCACTCATTTCTTTACCTCCCTTACCCTTCTACTCTGAGCACTTTTTTTTTCTCTGCTTGATTACATCTCTCTTTCGTTTAAAGTTGCGCTTTTCTACCGCCTTCTCCGTGGTTGGTCTTGATACGAAGCGGGTAACTCGACTCTTTATACATTCCTTTTCACCCCACTATTTTTCTTGCTATCTCTGCGCTTGTGCTTTTCTTTTATCGCTTTACCCCGCAGCTGCCAGCGCCTCTGAGACTTCTTAATCCCACGGTGACACTGTCAACTGAGCTTAATTAAATTGCAAAGACCGCCAACTTCATCAACTCCTTGCCTGCTTTGAATGTTGCCAAAGTCGTGCCAGCCGTAGCCCATGCAGTCGAGGTCTCTTGCTCTTTTCGACACTCCCACTCCTTGGCGCGCCCATAGCGTGACCTGCGTGCGGTGAACGCGGGCCTTCTGTCTCTCTTTCTTTCGGCGTTGCTTCAGAGAAGAATAAGAAAAATAGAACACCGAAAACTAACTCGTGAGGTGAAGATCACTGGCTGCCTTTGCAATGCTGCAGTCGGCGCGTTATAAATGTAGATATCTATATAACTTCTCAGGGTTGAGAATTCAGGTACCCAAAATTACGTTTTGTTTCGTGATGTGGGAGCCGCTGAGTGCTTGATAGCCCCAGCGATATATTTGCCCGCACGTGACATTTTGACTCGAAAGTAAAGTGCTGCCATAAATATTCAAGAAATATGCCCTCAGCAGCCGTCACCAGCTCTGGTTTATTTTATTTTAAATAAAAGCGCTACACACGGTTAGCGAACTCCACCATGAGCGACACACTATTCTGTTCTTAGTTATTACGAGGCTAAGTTGAGAGAAGGTTAGCAAACAATTCAAATTTTAATTGCACTTAAGAACCTCGCCCAAAATCTCGCAAGTGATGGCGGACTTCCTACTTCGCTATGGTGCGACATTTACGAAGCAAGAGTTATAAATCATCGTGTATTCACACTAAACATATAAACAAATAAGTATAACAACGCATAAATACGAAATAATCAGCGCGATAACATCGACGGAATGTGGCGTTTCTTTCGCTAGCTTGAGATCTGCGACCGATGGCGATGAAAGGGCAACAGGATGGAGGTCGTCCATTTCCCGCACGCCGTGCTGCGTGTGACGCCGAGGATTCGTGTATTTCTGCTGCGATTAAGTTGACTGGCCGAATTTATTTATGGTTTAGTTTTATTCGTTCCGGGTTCATTTAATTCAAACTTCGCGACTCTTGGAAACTCCGAGACAGGTCCGGAGACAGCCGCCAAGTGCCCGTTTTCGTTCCTGGCTAAGAGCGGGAGCCGGCGAGAGAGCCGCGGTTTTCCTTCGCAAGTCTTCACCCGAAGACGTCCAAATAGCTCGAGGAAGAGTCTATCTACTCCGCTAAGCAGAAAGGAGGTGGAAGTAGGCAAGAAAATGGAGGAGAAAAAGGGGTGGAGGTGAGGGGGGGGGGGGTCCCGAAAAGCTGGGGAAGGGTAAGAAGGCGAGCGCCGAAGAGAAACAGCGCCAAGGAAAAGGCCTCCGGAGACCGATCCGACGGTAACATGCCTTTCGAAACCACTTCCAGGTCGCGCGCCGCTACAGCGGAAGCACATTAAAGGAAACGAGCGTATCTTGTAGCGCTTCGACTCGAGGTCCCCCTCCGATCCATCCCGGAGCCCTGCGCGGCGCGAGGGTCTCGGCCGGAGCTCGGCGCAGCGCGGAGGCCCCAATTGAGAACGCATGTTGCTGCTCCCGGAGAACAAACGGTCGCCGACAGCGGCGGGGAATGCACGTGCCGGCTCAGTCCACGGGCCCCGGAGGCAAAACATCGCGGCCGTCGCCGCTGACGATGCCGACTTGACGCGTTTCGCTCCTTCCTCTTCCTCATCCTCCCTCCCTCCCTTCCTCCCTCCCACGCCCTCCCCTCTCTCTCGCTATCCATCTGATATACGCCGGTCAGCTAGACGGCACGCGTTTGCTTCGCCCTCATATCCTTCCGTAGAACAGCATTGAAACAGGCGTTTCTTCCGTGCCGGGATTTAACGCGTCAGTGCTCCTGCATTGCAGACATTGAATACGTCGAACAAAGTGGAGTCCGGAAGCTAGTAGCGGTTAGGTTAGGAAGTGGACAATACAAAACAATACAATACAATATTGACAAGCATACATTTTCAGGATTTCAAGTTCGAAGCAAGTCCGGCGCATGAAACTGCGCTCACGACTATACCGCTGTGTGCGGAGGGCGTCGCGTTGAAGTTTGCACTGCACACGCCGTAAAAAAGATGCCACGGGCGCTGAGGCAGAAGCCGTTACTTAGCGCTAATTTCATCTGTTCTCCAAAGCTCACTACTGCCCCATGGCGTCCTATCCAATACCCGCTAGTCCCTAGAACATGTATGATATCCTAGTTGAAGTTAAGTTGAAGAAACGGACGTCGGCAGGACATTTATTGCGGCGGAAAGATAACTGATGGTCCCTTGGTGTAGCCGAATAAATTTCAAGAGAAGGCAAGCGTGGTAGATTGCGGCAGAAAGTCAGAAGTGCGTTTGAGATTGGAAAGTTTACGGGGTTCAAGTGTCTCAGCTGGCGTATAACGGGTTTAGTTGGAGGGATATGGGCCAGCCCTTTGTCCTGAGGAAAACGTAGTTCGGCTGATGATGATGATGATATTTTCTCGAAGTTCTTCCTCACTTTCCTCTTTCCCTCATTTGTGTTCATTTATCTCCTTCCTTTTGTTTAGGGTGGCAACCTGAATCTGGTTAACACATGAACCTTTTCCTAAACTGCACATGTGGGGCTTTCTATAAAGTACGCGTTTCAAACAGCCAATAAATATTCATTTTATCTCCCTGAATTCATGTAGTACCTTAATCAACGCTTGACATCTAAGTGCAATCTTCGCTGCGCACTACTCATTCGAAGCTTTCGTCTCACTTTGCATTCGCGGTCAACGCACCTCCGTTTTCGCGACCGCGCTGGGCGACAGCCAAGGCGCGGCGCAAATTTCCGAGACGTCTCAAGCTGGAGACTCGATCTTATCTGCGGGGCCCCGCCCTATTCTGAGCACGAAATTTAAATGGACCCTGTCGCCCACAATAAAGAGCGCCGATACACACGCTACAGCCGACGCCCTTACGTGAAGCCAGCGGCTTCCACGGCGTTAGAGAGGCCACGAGGAGCGTGACGAGACGTCGTTAAATCGAGCCGATCGCTTTTCTTGATGACCAGCCTCGCGCTGGACCTAATTGGGGCAACAGGGCCGTGACCGCGCCCTTCCGCTTATTTTCTATAACAGCCCGAAAAGAGTGCTGCAGCGAGAAAGACACGACATGGTGGCGTAGGGGCAGGGATTCTCGGCGGAGACATTTTCTGCTCGATGACTAGCACGTTATTAAGACAGGCTAGCAATGAGCGAACCTTGTTGAATAATTCTTAAGTTAATGCACAGTTGATCATATTTGCTTGCACATAGCTGGCCTCAACTGGATATTAGCGGAGACCTCGCAAGGACTCACTCTGAGTGAGTTTTCTGATATCAGGTAAACAACAACAAAAAAGGCACGTGACATAAGTTGATCCGGGAATGGAACGTATCGTTTCCCCATTCCACGAATACTATGTAGAGAATGAGCTACGGGCTTATCAGCGGACAGTATGCACACTGAAAGCTGGTGCTGACGTCTGAGTGCGCTGTGCATGTGGAAATGCCAAGTCAGCTTGAGGTCAGACTTTGTGATGCGAAAGACAAAGACGATTGTGATGCGAAATACGAAGACGATTGAAAGCACCTCGGAAGACAGTCTCAAACGAATACTAACTTGACTAATTTTTCCTGTCCTCGTGACTTCAAGGAAAACAGTAAAGAGAAATATAGTGAAGGCATTGATAGAAGGCACTTTTAGTGGGAGTATAGGTGCAAGGTATAAAAGGGGGGAACTCACGCCGGTCTCGAATAAAGTCTCCTAGTTCTTCTGAGCCCTACGAGACGGCAGTTCACTCAGCGGCCTGGGATGTAGTGGGCGGCAATGCTTTTCTACGTGGAATACGCGCTTTTTGAAGGCCATTTTCTTGCAAACTCTGGCCGATGATGGGACTAAAATAATTTTGCCGAATTATTTTTGCATAGGTTTATTATTAACCTCAGTTTTGTGAACAAGTGGCTTCTTGCACGCTTAATTCAAAACGTAGAAGGCGTTAAATTTTTCGCTAGTTATTTGAACCTGCGGCACGAGTAAGTGGCGGCGCCTTGACAACCAAGCAGTAACCATCGCTCGTGTCTTTTGCTCTTTGACGTTGGCTCGTCGATTCGCGTGTTAGTTTGCCTGCTCCACGCCCACTCGCTTCTCCCCTAGTTCGCTCGTTACTTTATTCCTTAAATCACTGCAGCATTTGCGAGGCATGGCGTTTTCTGCCAGCACGGTTGTCTTTGGTAAGTCAAGAAAAATTTCACCACAAAATTCGACAAGGTATCGCTTTTAAATCGTCATTTCTTCCGTAAAATGCTCGGCATACATCATTTTGACATGGCGTAAGGTCTTAGCGAGTAATGAATTTGGCCCAGCATTTTAACTGTTCCTTGTCGATCGGAATAATAAATAAGATTACCTTTTTCTTGAAGCTTTCGTAGCCAGTGTTGCAGTCTTCAACAAAGCACTTGAGTCCCGCTGCAACAGTTTACCGTTGACTGGCGCGCGGCTGGCGCAAATTCGCAACCAAGCTTGCTTAAGATGCTCGGATGATGCTGCTGGCGACGACGGAGAAACAGTTCAGGCAACGCGAATGGCTGGTACGGCAGAAACGCGCCGCGCGATATCAGCTGGTTGCTGTAGCAACGGCACCCTTGATGTAGGTTTTTTTTTCTTTCCGCGAATTTCACCCCTACATCGACGCTGGCACTGCGATCAGCGGCCAGATTCGGAGGAACGTGGCTGGTTCTTTATCTCGTCACTTGCGTCCAGTGCGTCGCCCGTGCTGTGCCCTCGCCTAAATAATGTTACACCGTGAGTGGGAGTAAGCTTAAGGAGGTAGGCCTAGAGGTTGGCCTGAGCCGCATCTCGGAGACATAAACGCTTCCTCCTCCTCCTCTGGACTGCTACTCTAGAGTCAAGGAGGTGTTGTCAGCCTTGCCACAGTGCCACTGAGGGCCAGCCCGTCGCAGATATGAACGATTCACGACTTCGATCGCTTGCCCGGCGCTTTTCTGTCGGCCATGCAGACGCTTTCAAGAAGCGGATTCATTTTCGTGCAAGAGGCGCTCGTGAGTGGCTGCTGACCGAGCGCAACTTGCCAGTCCCGAGGAAGGTAAGGCAAGGCAAAGCGCCGGCAGGCTACGAAGCGTCATTGCATGCGAGGGAGCCAAGGGAGGGGTGGCTGCACTGACAGCGCGGTAGGTTGCTTTAAATGCCTGGTGCAGGGTAGATGTGTTCGCATTTCAACTTGGACTGAATCTACAGCCATCTAGTCTAGCGATTGCATCGAAGATAAGAAAACGCGTGAGGATCTAGGGGGAGTGTGTTCCCACTAGAAGGCAAGAAACTTTTCTTTTAGGTACGATATTGAACTGGCGTTAGTTCCTCATGTATCGGCCCAGCTGTGTTTGTGCGAAATACTGTAGTTGTGGTTTGTGGAGGAGGACCGCGGCGGCTGCGTTTTTATGGAGGAAAAACGCTAAGGCGCCCGTGTGCTGTGCGATGTCAGTGCACGTTAAAGATCCCCAGGTGGTCGAAATTATTCCGGAGCCCTCCACTACGGCACCTCTCTCTTCCTTTCTTCTTTCACTCCCTCCTTTATCCCTTCCCTTACGGCGCGGTTCAGGTGTCCAACGATATATGAGACAGATACTGCGCCATTTCCTTTCCCTCCAAAAACCAATTATTATTATTATTATTGTGGAGGTTTAACACCCCAAAGTTACTCAGGCTATGAGGGGAGTCGCAGTAAAGGGCCCCGGAAATTTCAACCACCGGGGGTTCTTTAACGTGCACTAACATCGCACAGTACACGGGGCTCTATAATTTCGCCTCCATCGGAATTCGACTACCGTGGACGGGATCGAAACCCCGTCTTTCGGATCAGCAGCCGAGCGCCATAACCACTGAGGAACTGCGGCGGCTGGACTGTAGTTATGACTGCGGGAAATTCGGGGTCAAAGTGATTTACTACAAACTTGGAATCAAAGCAGTCTCACCAAATTCTAACCTCTAGTACACAATTCTGAACAAAAAAGTATAGAGAATAATATTTCAGAACATAAGAATAAAACAAAGGTTTTAGGATGTTTCATCTGTTAGGATTTTGTGAGCTTGTTCTGAAAGGAAAACAGCAGAAAAGCTGAACGCGCAAAGAACAGGTCTCGTCCCTTTGAGACTGCGAAATCAGGAAGCAGATTTAATAATGACAAACGTGCCGCTTGCAAAAAGCGGGAACTCATGCAAAGCGAGAGCTGAGCGTACGGCGTTCAGCTGTGCCACCAGGGAGCCGTGAAAGGGTTAGCATACAACACGACGGAACAGATAAAGGAGAGAAATGTGGGAGAGAAAAAAAGAAAGATGCAAATCGAGAAAGCGGGAACACCAACGGGGGCGGGGGAGGAAAAAATAATAAAGAAATAATCGTTGATCGCCGAATATTATATGGCGGCACAATTTTTCGCTGAGCACGAGGAAACTTGAAGACGAATTCGCAATATGGTAATTTCCGAAGTTGAAAGATCCGAAGAGCCTTTCGCTCGCCGCCGACTTTTCGTACTCGTCGCCTCAGCCTGGGCGAAAATTTTGTTGAACTTTTCTCTCAACGCATTCACAAGCGCTTTTCTTTCTCGAAATTTCATCGTTAGCACACGCACACATAGTGTGCTTTATGACGCTCGGCAAAGCTCTCAACAAGCTACAGAATGCCAACATTATCTCTACGCTCTCAATCGTTGTTTTTTCTGTCTTTTATTAAGTAATGAGAGGGGCGTGTGCAGGGATGGAGGAGGATTACAGCAGTTAAGGACAATTTGCCTACGGAGCGAACCTTTTCGAATAGTGCACGATTCAATCTGGATCGGAGAATTAAAAAAAATAATAAACAAAGCTTAACGGCAGTGAACACTAGTCCTGACATCTCTTTCGGCAGCTCCGCAACCTGCGCACTGAACGCTTAATTAAAAACGAAGTGCCCGGCCTCAATTGGGGCCTCGGCAAGACGATACCTTAAAAAGCTGGCGCGCGTTCCCCTAAGCTTTTATTAAAACATAATTCAGTAGGGGAGCCGTGCGAGCGATTATTAAGCAATTTCGTACGCCAGAATTAAGCTCTTTATGAATTCTGGGAGGTGGGGGCGATAGAGAGAAAGAAAAAAAAAGAAATGTCGGCCTGTCAGCGCAATATTCGTACTGCGCGGCTTTGGGTGCCGGCTCGGCGCTGAGTGGGCTGTATGCTACGTCAGTCGATAAATTGGCAGTCAAGACTCATTTTAGAGCCGTAGCCGCGTCGCACTGCTAAGTAGAGAATTTCTGTACCCTGGTTTTAATAACATTTGAGAGCCGCAGCTTATATTATTTCTTTGAAAAACTGCGAATACTGTGCAGCAGAAACGGTCGTAGGCCTACAGAGCCCTAAATGTTAAAGCAAAAGCACCAGCATTGAAAACTCCGTGAGGCGCCAAAGCCCTCTCCGAATCGCATGTGTGCTGCGAAAGCGCACAGAGTGTGGGCACAGTACTATAGCGCTACTTCGTCATAATGCATTTAATGATAAGCCAGGCACGAAGGGCTGAGCAGTGCAGTGGTACGACCTGGGGTACTTTCATCTAGAAAAAAAACAGGTTGTTATTCAAAAAAACTTTTCAATGCACAGTGTCAGCGGTCAGCCATTGAAGTGAAACAGAATAAACTAGGTTCCAAGAAATTACGGTCAGCAAATACTACACAAATGGTATTGCGAATACGGCCTCCGAAATTAGGAGCTACACAAAGGGAGATGGCCGATGTCCTAATGTGCTAGGCTCGGACGCAAAATAGCTTAGTGTTTGGACGCTTACACCTGGTCAACAACACAGCCGACGGCATGATGACCAATGCGCCTGTAGGTCAAAAATCATAAATCATTAAAAAAAGAACGGCTCCAGCGAGAATCTGATACACGTCACAAAATGGCAAGATCGAGTTGCTGGAGTTCAAAAATGTCAAGCTCGGACTGCTACAAAGGGGCTGAGTATCGGACTCGTGACTCAACGGTCCCGAGCTCGATTCCCATCTCACCTCAGTTTTCTTATCTGAGCAATTAGTCTACTTTACATTCTTACATGGCCTAACGACAGTTAAGTCATGTTGCGAGCTTATAAGCGATCAATGGGAATTTCCTAGATAAGTAGGTGCACCCCCTTTGAATTGTGGTGGTGGCTAGTGCCATTTTGCCTAGTAAATTAAAATGGCTGTGTTATTTATTTCGTACGTATTTGCTCTTTTTCAACTTTAAATCACATTCTGATCTGATCCTATTCTGGGCTACGTTCTATATCCCCAAGCTGTATTATTGTGTCTTCTCTGACGGTTCGGGCAGCTCTTCCCTTCTACTTTAACGGCATCAGTTCACCAGTCCTCTCTTGCTGATCTCTTCTCTTGATGCGTTAATTTTCCTTTCACTATCCCTAAAACCCAAAGCGTCTAAAAGGATTAGCATGCCGTCAAATCTGGAAGTATAGCTTACCTCAATCTCATGCTCAAGCTTCAAGCAAGTTCATCTCACCACACTCCCGCGATTTGTGAAGAAATGTCCCCTACAAAACAGTACACACTATTTTCTGCCGAATGGCACCGTCGACATTTGACTCACCTCTTTTTGGAAGGCCCAGAAAAAGTGATCGGATCGGTTACACCGGCGTTACAATGGAAAGAAAAAACGGCAGAAATCAAAGCGAAGTGTATTCAGGGAAAGTAATAGCATTTGCTGCCGAATCCGCTCAACACACAGTCAGTGGTCATTGTGTCGTCCCAATGCGATACAGTTCCGTTGGAGACAGGGGGCAGAGGCAAACACAAGACCTATTGTCCTCGCTTTTGTCTCGGCACCGGCAGGAGACGCCGAAGCCAGCGTCCGTTGTTTTGTGAGCAACAGAAGCTCCTACCACAGCGGCACTGTGGGTGTAAGGGCAACACGCATGTACTATACAGTCTGCTGTGCCAGTTTTTCCCCTCCCTGCTGCAGGCCTAACTCGCGGCACTCTTGGCGAATGTGTAACGAAGTTCTTAGAAACAGGAGTCCTCATCGCGGAGCTGGACCTGATCATTTTAGGCTTCACTGTCCCCCCGCGTTTTGTACAGGGCCTCGACGCTTGTGGCGCTGACGGCAACATCGTCACTGTTTTTTGCACGGGTGCATGCAGCGTGGAGGCTGTGGCTATACCTGCAAGCGTTTAAATCTTAAGTGTCTACAAAGCTTACTTATATCACATGATTTATGCATATACGCAGAGGCGGAGAGCATTGGATCCGCTAGTTGCATCACATGCCCAAGGTTTAAATAGATGCTTGGAACCTCCGCCCACGCCTTGCCATCGTTCGTTTAAATAAAACCACCGAATATCTCATCATAGTGTCCGTTTTGGAAATTTTGGCTTCTTACTCCTCAGTTTGCAATCCGTTCTCATCTACGGCGACGTTTTTGCATATTCTAAGAGAGTCAGAGGCATCGGTAGCCGTTTTGGATATTTAACAATCCTGGCCTCGCCCCAACCTCTTTTCGATTCTTCTCGATGTAAAAGGGCGGAAATTTAGGAGCCACGGTTGCTTTTCACCCTGACGACAGGGAAAAAAGCAAACATAAAAACAGCGCCGAGAAGCTAAAATTAAGAAAAATTCATAAAACAGGCCTACTGGTAGAGGTTCTGATATTCTCTTGTCACTGACTTCTAGACAATTTTGCGTTCACAGAATTTATACGTATCGTAACGTCACAAGTCGAATCGTATACGTCACAAATCTACGAGCAAGAGCTTGCTCCCAGTGCCGGACACTTCGATGCATCGTTCAAATATCGTCTTTCAATGGTGCTGACTGTCGTGCAGGCCACAAGTCCTCAAAAAGCGGAGTAGTGCCTTGGAGGCCTTCACCGCCGACGAGCGCCACGGCCAGTGGCCGAGAATCTTAGTTTTCTTCAGTGGGCGCAGGTCTAAATGCTCCGGTGCACGACAGAGAGACTGTCTTTCGGCGCTGTAGGCAGGGCACTCACAAAGAATGTGGGCTATAGTCTCATCACACCCGCAGGTGGCACATGCAGGGCTGTCAGCCATGCCGATTAAGAAGGAGTAGTGCTTGGTGAAAGCTACACCAAGCCACAGGCGACACAACAAAGTTGCTTTACCTCGTGGTAGGCCGGATGGAAGTCGAAACTTCAGATCTGGGTCCAAAATTTTTAAACGCGAATGCCAGAATTGGCCTGAATTCGACGCGGCAAACGTGATGTCCCGCGACAGTGGTCTAAGCCTGACCGCTGCGTCGGCTCTCGAGATGGGGATGGACACACAATCGCCCTCATGGCGAGCAGTTCGCGCGGCTTCGTCCGCGCGGTGGTTGCCTGCGATGCCGCTATGTCCTAGCAGCCATTGGTAAACAATATCGTTCCCTTTGTTAATGGCTTTGTTGTGGAGCTCTCGGATTTCGGCGACAAGTTGTTCATGGGACCCATGACGAAGAGCAGATTGTAACGCTTGGAGGGCTGCTTTTGAATCAGTGAAAACAGACCATCGCTGGGGGGTTTCTTCACTGATATGCTCAATCGCGACACGAATAGCAGTAAGTTCTTCACCAGCCGATGAAGTCCGGTGTGATGTTTTCACTTTCTTTACTCTGGTCTTTTCGGGGATGTCTACGGAGCCCGAGGAGCTGGAAGGGGTCACTGAGCCATCGATGTATACGTGCAGTCGGTGTCCGTGTTTCTCATGCAAATATTTTATAGTGGTCTGTTTTAGTGCTGACGTCGAGAAATCAGCCTTCTTTTTGATACCCGGTATGGAAAGAAGCACACGAGGTTGGTGCAGACTCCATAATGGAGAAGACGGTCTAGAGGCAGGTGTAAATTGGGTTCGTAGGAATTCGCGATGGGCATCAATAATTTTATTATGGAAGTTCGAGTTATAGTTTATTTATTATAGAAGTTCGTAAAGTAAATATATTTAATGAAACCGATATGCGATCCACCACCCCTCTACTTCCGTCGTGCTCTCACCGATGAGGAACGAGGGGTGTATCTGCAGAGAAGCAAATCCCAATAAGGACTGCTTCCGCATTATCTTACGGTTCCATTCTGGTGCAGAGGGGAAACCAAGCGGGGTAGCGGGGTGTAAAATGTTTAGGGACAGCCACGCTTCAGTCCTAAGAGGGAACGTCACTGAGACAAAGTGAACACACGAGCGCAACGCGGCACTCATGACCTGGAAGCAACAGAACTATGCCATCGGGAAGATGGCGCGGAGACCGCTTTGGAGTGCAGCTGATGCAACGTAAATACACAGAGAGACAGAGAGAGAGAGAGAGAGAGAGAGAGAGAGAGAGAGAGAGAGAGAGAGAGAGAGAGAGAGAGAGAAGCGAATAATGTAAAACGAGGAAAGAGTAAGGGGAGAGCGATAGAGAAATTTGGTATGGGGGATGTAGTTTCCTGCATGCTGTATGATGATTTAGTCAACCTCATCACGCAAAACACGGTCCGCGGCTTCCTCTACTGTCTCTAGCGCTCGTAACCGACACCGGGTGTCGCAGAGGGCCTCTGCAGTAGAGCAAGTTTTGTGCTGCACGCAATCCCGGCCTGGGGGGCAGAAACCATCCGAAACAAAACTGGTCGGCTGGCGAAGATTGCACGTGCGAGCGGCCCCGCGCGCGCTCGCGCGCACGTGCTGTAAAATTTATTCAAACGAACAGGGAGCGCTTTCGCGCTAATCCCATTTGCGCTCGGACGCTCGCTTTGTCTGAGCAAACAGTGATTCCTCTCCAACACGAGTGCGCAGCCGTCGCAGCAAGCGACGCCCCGGCTGTTGGTAATAATTTAGTTTTGGAGACAGCCACCCCGAGGCGTGGTGCACGCAGCGAGCGGTGTGGCGCGGGAGCTACTAGTATGCCATGCCCAGCGCTGTCTCTCCCTAGTGTTAAACTAACAACTGAACTCTGCGTCGCCGGCGCTACCACTGCGGTGCTGTCCAAATGCAGCATACCTCCGCGTCTAGTCGCAGGCTGGTAGCTAGAGCGCGTGACGTATGGTGCGGCTAGAGAGACTGAAGCTTGTGTATACGGTCGCGGTTTGCAGTCCGGGTGCTTGCTGTCGTTTTCCTCCGAGCTCGTGTTCCCTTACGAAAATTTCTTTAGGCATTCTATAGACTGTTCATAGACTTCTGTCTATAAAGTATATTGACTCCCTATAGATAAACCCTAGAGAAGAATCTATAGGCGACACAAATCCTATAGACAGTCTATGAACAATCTATAGATTTATGGCCATACACTTCTAGTGGACTTTTTCTATAGACAGTCTATAGGCTATGAATAGACAGAAAAGAAATATCTATAGGAAGGCATTATAACCTGTAAGAAGTCTATAGACTGTCTGTAGACCATTTAGTAAGGGTTTGGCGCTCCCTTTCTTGTCGCACGGCTCGTTCCAAGCAGCAATAACTGCTAATTTTTAAATACTTAGTTTCTAACAATAGTGCTGCCGTTCTCGAGACAGACCACTGGAATTATTTCCAAGTCACTAAATATAGGAGCTTGAGCCGTATCATTGCGTACACTACGAGCTTCTTCTGGTCTTTGCCACGCCGCAAGCGGCAATTACAGAAAAGGAAGAGATGGGACAGCGTGTGCACTATAGCACGTAGGAAAAGGAACACGCACGTTTCTACATTGCACAGTTCTACATTTTTAAAACGTTTTGTTTCTCAGATATGTTTCGCCTTTTACCTTCTTTGGAAATTTTTAGATTAACACGTGGAAGTGGCTGCGGGTCTCACTAGGCAACCAACACTCCACGCCTAGCTTTACAACCAAAAATCGTCCAAATTAAATACCTGAAAGCGTTGTAAATCACTTCGCTTTGCGAGTGCAAGCGGCTGGCTGTCACTTTCAGCCTGTATTTTGAGCCGCGATCTGTCAGCGTGGTTTTCATCCGCGCAGTTTTCGCTCGCGCTAGCCCACGCCCTAGGTACGACGGTGCGAAAATCCATGGTCTTCTAGCTGCGTTCTTGTAACGACATGCGTAAAATGCGCCACGATTCTTCCTGGGAACGCTGCTAACCTGCATGCAGCGGGGCTTCGGGCATGTCTTTTGAGAACGCGCAGCATACTGAAGTTACCCTTTGTACACGACAGCCCCACAAAGTAACGCTTGGAATCTGTTACGCAGCAGCCGCAGGGGAAATATTTATGCCGTGATTTCGGAGTATTTTTGCGTCATCCCGAACAAGACAACTCGGGCAAAGCAAGCCGCACACTAGATTTTGGCACCGACACCAGACAAGTGCCACGCGGATGTCTCTGAGTACAGAGGAGCGACGTCCATTGCCAACCCTGAAGACGATAAGGACTGTTATGCAACTGTAAGCACAGAACAGACCTAATGTCTTGTTCGGTGGACTCAGAGGTAGAAAATAGAGAAAATTCTGCAGAGAAATTTAATGCAGTGGAAATAATACAACCCATGACTGCACCTGTTCTTACTGAGGACCATCCCATTCTTAATGAGGAACAGCCTAGAAACAGCTGATTCAGTTTTTTTTTGTAGTAACATATACCTGCTAAGTGTCTGAAGAAAGCCAACCGCCACTGAAACAAAGTTTGTTTATTTTAATTACGGTTTTGACGAATGAAAAATTATCTGTGTAAACATTTTTGTCTACTTTATAATCGATTATCTTGGACAGCCGCCGTGGTGGCTCAGTGGTTATGGCGCTCGGCTGCTGACCCAGAAGACGCAGGTTCGATCCTGGCCGCGGCGGTCGCATTTCAATGGAGGCGAAATTCTAGAAGCCAGTGCACTCTTCAATGTCAGTGCACGTTAAAGAACACCAGGTGGTCGGGATTTCCGGAGCCCTTCGCTACGGCGTCCCTCATAGCCTGAGTCACATTGAGACGTTAAACCTCCCTAAACCATAACCAGACCAAACGAATTATCTTAGAGGTAAAAATATGCACACTATTAATTTCCCATTAGAGGTAAAAAATATGCACACTATTAATTTCCCATTTATCAACACCACAGTTTAAAAAATATTGTGACATAACGACCACCTCTATTCCTATTCTTGTCTGCTAAGTACTTCCTACGTAGTCATTTTTTCCACCTTTGGAAGAATGTTCAAGAAATATGCAAAATAAAATTAGGCAAAGTATTATGCCGGCTAAACCTAAGTAGCCAAAGCTAAAGCTTGAAAGTTAAGCTTGGCTAGATTGGGTGGTTGCTTGGTGGTAATGACTGACGTTTAGCCAAGCTTTACGAGGCTTAAGTTTAAAGCTTTCGCTTTGGTTACTCTCTTAGTCTCTGTGCGGCGAAATCTCGGCGAGCTACGTCCACTGGATGATCGGATTCGGCCTGTTGTCTTCGCAACCTCTGAGACGCAGACAGTTAACGAGGCGTCTCGCCTGGATCATCCATGACGACTGCTGCCGTTAAATTGTCGAGAGCTGTTGCAATGCGTTGGCACCGGCTGAGAGGCAGCGGAGGCTATCTAGACTGCGCTTGAGTGACATCATGCTTTTCACGTCACTAGGCAGAGACGAGCTCTCGGTTTCGGCGGCTGCTCAGTGACGTCATAGCTGCCACGTGGTTTCTCCTCAGTTCAAGGTCAAACTCACGCGCATGGCGCACATGGCGAAGAAGCTACGGAGGGTAGTAGTGAAAGCTTTCATTTAAAACAAAAAAATAAATGTGATTGCACTCTTGCGCTACCGTTTCGTAACTCTGCAAAACGCGTTTTGAACGGAAGAAGTATGCGCTGTACCCGCCTCGAAGTGAGCGGCCGACACTGCTGTCAGCGTAGCCTTGATAGTGCGTCAGCACAATCTTCCCGAACACGGAAAGCACAAGGCGTTCTCTGCGATAAGACATATAGGCAGACCACCGAAAACAACTCGGATGAACAAAGTTTTATTGTTCTATCGCACAGACAAACGAAGACAAGGAAGAGTAGTTTGTAGTTGTTTAACGTCCCAAAGCGACTCAGGCTATGAGAGATGCCGTAGTGAAGGGCCCCGGAAATTGCGACCACCTGGGGTTCTTTAACGTGCAATGACATCGCAAAGTACGCGGGCATGGGGCACCTAGCATTTCGTCTTCATCGAAATTCGAGCGCCGTGGCTGGGATCGACCTCGCGTCTTTCGGGTCAGCAGCCGAGCGCCATAATCACTGAGCCACCGCGGCGGCTCGACAAGAAAAAGTAATGAAGTCGTATAGGTCAAAGTAGCCTTTGTTTTTTTATTTCCATCTTGTGTAGCCTTTCGGAAGGAATACGGGCATTCAGTTCAGTTTGGTGAGTGCACACATTTATTTCGTAATGAACGCTATTGGGAGCAATATGGTACAGCAGGGGCGCAGTCACGTGATTTATTTTTTTTTATTTAGCAGGGTTTCTTGAAGTCCCGGCACACATGACCACACAGAAGGTGCGTTGCCAAAAAAAAAAAAAACAGCTGCCGTATCTTGTAACAATCTATTTCATTTTCTATTCCACTTGGCCGTAACGTCAATGTGATGAAATCGCAATGAGGAATTGAAGCAAACGGCTAATCAGACACAGCTGCGGCTATCCAGCTTCGTACCGCCGCATCTTGTGCGGCTGAGTCACGGGGACCATGCCGCGCCAGTTCGGCTGCACAGACGACGCCCAGTTTCTTTGCCTAGACTGAATTAGCGACGATAGCACAAAGAAAAATGTCTTTAGGCAGTCTATAGACTGTCGATTGACTTCTTTCTATAACGTCTATAGACTCTCTATGGACAAACCCTAGAGAACAGTCTATAGGCAATACAAATCCTGTAGACAGTCTATAGACAATCTATAGATTTATGGCCATACACTTTTAGTAGACTTTTGTCTATAGACGGTCTAGAGACTATGAATAGACAAAAAGAAATATCTATAGGAAGGCAATAGAGTCTATAAGAAGTCTATAGACTGTCTACAGATAATTTTTGTATGGAAAGGTCATAAGGCGCATCAATCGTGTCGTCGTGCTCCGACAGTCGTGGGTGTCTGTGCCGGTCGGCCAGTGCGACATCGTTTCGAGAAGCGTGTATGCAAGCATGTGGAACCGTGGGCATGTTTCTGTCATGACCAGCATGACGTCTGCTCTAACGCCCTACGACAATGGGAGCAGAGACTAATGGCAGAAGACCAAATAAAGTGGAAAGGAAGTGGATCGTTACAGATTACGGCAACAGGCACGATTGCCTCTGAACGCTCCTACATCTTAACTAAGTGCATTTGGCACAAAATAGAATATTATACATGTTACAGAATTAAATTTAGTTAATTAAATAATGTAACGACATATAAACAAGATCCGCATGACACCATACGGCATATCGTTGTTTTCAGCCAGCTGTGGTGTACTGGTTTTTTTCTTAAATGCTTGGGTCCAGTTGCATGAGACACGCTCTATTTTTGAATAAGCCTAAACATAAAAGAGGAATTAAAAAAAAAACTAAGATGTTCTTTCAGAAAAAGAAATTTAAGACTACCCGATATGGCACTGCTGGGTGGCCTTCAAGTCACAGCCATAACAAGCAACCTGACAAAATCGTGCGACAAGAAGTGCAATTTTAATTCGAAGACGTCCATACCACCGCGATAAAACTGGGACTCCGATAAATTCAAAGCGCGGTCAGCACAAATGGAAACGAAATGAATGGGGCGAGCAGTGCGACGTAGCAAATATGAACGGCGGGACTCGAACTCATTGTGTATAGCTCAACTGCGCAGTAAATTTGATCAGGGCAAATCTGCTATTGAACATTACCGTGCCGGGAGGCGATTCTTGCAGTCTCAGCGGCTGTTTTCTTAAACGTCCCATTAATAACCCGGCTCCGTTCCGAGCTCTGTTTATACAATAAAGTTGGCAATAACGAATTTGCCGCGGATTTCGCCTTAATGCAGCCCATATTTACATAGTACTCTCCGACAAGGACAGACCGCATAATCTCTTTCATTTTCTCAGCCCCCCGCGCTTTATTTAATATTCTATTACTGACACGGAGAAAGACTTCCATCCAAACAATAAAACACGCGCACCCGCCGCACATAGGAACAAATAAAAAGAGAAATATTCATATGAAGAATGCAGTCTTTCTTCATGAAGAGTCATCGCTGTTCTTAATTTTCCTTGTTTCTTTAGTACGTTTAAGATGAAGAGCTTTGCGAACATAAAAGCGCTATCAGTGCTTCGAGATCTTTTTGCGGAGAAATTGCTCATTGGCTACAAAAATAGAAGCCCTGCTCTTTCCCGTACTCTCTGAACGCGCCGTATAACAGCGATGATAAAGAGAAACATCTCGAGTTTAATAAAGCGGGCGAGCGCGCTGTTTCTGCTTAAGGACAGAGACAGCAATGGCGAATGAACGGCTGCGCTTTGACCATTAATAACTGTCTCCGACCGAGAGCTGCAGCTGCAAATGAATATTAGCGAGTTAAAAAAAGGAGAAAGAAAGCACACCGACGCCGGAAAATAAGAAAGAAAAGAAATATTGTGAGAGAAACGGGAAACGAGTGATGCGACTGAGAACAAAAAGCATTCATGATAATTGACATAAGTGAGAGAACAGAAAAAAGAGCGGGGGGGGGGGGGGGAGAGGAGAGGGAGGGAAAGAAAGCAGCCCGCCGAGCCGTTGACGCCTGGTCCCAATTCCCCCGATTTATTATTCCAATCGCATTACAAAAGCTCGCACTGAGCGGACAAAGCAGTGTCTTCTCGCGGGCCGCATTAAAACGCACGAGGATTCGGAGAGTCAACAAACAGCGTGCCCAAGGCTTTTCTGCTGGCGATCCCGAAAAGAGCGGAGGGGGGGGGGGGGGGGCGTATGTACGGGGGCGAAGTTAAGGCCGCAGTAAGAAAGACAAGTAACCAGAAAGACGAGGCTCACGAAACATCTTTTTAAAATAAAAGAGAGAGAGAGGAAGAGGGAATGCATGGAGACAGTAATTTTCTATCAAGCCTGTTTTAGAAAGACATCGACTCGGCGGTAGTACTTTGGTTTTAACGCACTCGCTATAGCTTTGCATGAGAGGCAGTTTTCTTTTTTTTTGCTCGCTTTTTATTTCGTCGCATTTGCAAGAGCTTGCTGCCGTTTCAGTTCTGAACACCGCGCTCTGATTTTATATCCTTTGTCCGATTGCCACGCAAAGCACTCCTGCTATATGACGGCTCCACTCTATGCCACCCTTCCGTGCTTTGTTTAGGTTTGAAAAGCGAGCGTTTTGTTGTTAGCGCTGATTTGAATTTTTAATTTGAGCACTTGTAAACTTTTTTTCTTTGTAAATGTGCTTTATTTTTTATTTCGTTCCGATATCTTCGTTTGCAGAGAAAGAGACGAGGTTCGCCTGTTCACTTCCTTCGAAACTAATTTGGCTCGTGGCTCCGTAAAAGCGTTTTGAATTCTCTAGAACGAAACGACGTTTAAATTAATGCCTGACTTGAAAAATGGGTATTTTCTGCGCGAACAGTCGAGTTCAGTTTGTTTCGCTTCATGGTGGGCGGAAGTTTTTGCGCTCGTCAAGGCACGCAGTAATGGAACTGATGTTGTTCTAGTTGCGCATAACCAACATGGCGTTTTCAAAATAAAGAAACCGAGTCTGGTTGGAGAGCGGAAGGGGGGGGGGTGAGAAAAAGAGAAAGCCTTAATAAAATTCCTTATAGAAGCAATGCGTTGGTTTAGCTTTTTAGCTGAAAGCTTGATTGAGCTTGAGGTTAAATGAATTTAAGCAGCTAAGCCTTCAACTCTCGCTTTCGTTGGCGGCTTCCAAGAAACAGGAAGCATCTTCTGGACTGTATTGAAAGTCACACTAGTGATCGGTGCGTTTTTCTGATCATTCAAATGTGTGAAACTTCAATTATCCTTGTAGCGTTTTCTTAATAAGGAGCTTACATTATACCTAACGGCCACACGAATTTTACGTAGAACAGATATTGCAGGTATTCTTCCCTTAATTTAGGTCTAATAATCTACATAACCTTGTTTGTTTGCTTTTTTCATTACAAAGATTGTGTAACTTTTGAAATGACCTAGCGTTGCTTCCTGCATACCATGCGATCTAACGTTTTAGCCTAGCACACCATTTTCTTACTCGACTCGTTCTACTTGACTTCACCGCAGTCTTTTAAAAGCAGGTCACAAATCGTCATGACCGAATCGACAAGGTGGCTTCAGTCGTCTGAACGTAGTTACAATTTTCTTCCAGTTTAATTTTCCAAATATAAATTTACATGTGAATATAGTGGTGCTGTCATTTTAAGGGGCAGTGAGGTATATATATATATATATATATATATATATATATATATATATATATATATATATATATATATATATATATATATATATATATATATATATATATATATATATATATATATATATATATATATATATATATATATATATATATATATATATATTTGTTGCTTACCGCATTCTAATCGCCAAGACGCTAGTTTCACTGGGAACGGAGCTTTTATATGCTAAGAGAGTAAAGCAGAAATCGCAGTGACACCTAATTACCTGATGTGTTGGCAATGCGCTAACATTCGAATATGCTGATGCCTTTACCGGAAGTGACGCCAGGTCTGGTCTGGTGACATCACTTCTGTACATTCAATGGAAATAATCCGCTCTGATGAGGTCATTCCTCTTCAACCAATGGGCATTATCCGGTCTGGTGGCGTCACTTTCCTTCAGCGAATGGACGAATCTTATTAGTGACTATACATTTTATTCCCAATGAGGATTTTAATGATATACCATTGATAATAAAATGTAGGCATCGCTGCAACAGGTCGCTTTGACGTCATGTGCTTTTCCATAGCGGATCTCTGAGGTTAGACCGCGTTGCTAGTCCCGTCTTGTCGGGGATCATGGAGTCCCAAATGCTCTAGGCGTTATCGTCAACAAGAGTTTGGTTCGAGTGGCTTGAAAAAATGTGCCTTTTTTAATTGTACCACTTGGTACCTTGCACCATTTTTTAGCAATGGTACATGGTACAGCGTGCCTGGTCGACAGTGCGCTCTTTAATATTGATGAATTAGTGTACTGTGCGTCCTTGGACGTGCTCTTGCTGCTGTTTTCAGCGAGGTAAACCACACAGCTAGCGAGTGAATTGAGTTGTTGTTGTAATTGTTTTCGTATTAAGCCCAAGCAGATCAGCGTTCGTGTGCATCAGTGGTTGTTAAAACTAAAGAACAAGAGTGGAAAACATGCCTGCATCTCTAGTGTGGATAAAAGAAGTTCCAGGGCCAGGCAAATAATCGTCATGAAATAAAAAAAGGAATCGGGACGAAGAAAAACTGCAGCCTGTCGGCGTCCGCTCGTTTCGATTGGATTGAGTCCCACTCACTGTTCATTTAGGAACGTGCCAAAGCAAATTCGACAAATCACATAGTTGTGAATTCAGCTATGTACACTCCCCTTCCGAGTGCATTTTTTGGTGTGCTTCTCGTTAGGAAACCGATTTGAGATTATTTGTGATCACACAATGAAGTACGAGAAGCATACGCCGTTCTTGCCCATTTGTAGCGGGCGGGAAGTTCGCGCACTAATTTCTGAATGTCGGTGGGATAGTACTATTACGATTGGTAAACCCAAAACAAGAGCTTGTGTTTTTTGTGAGTTCGTACAGTGTGAAATAAATAAATAAATAAATAAAATAAATAAATAAATAAATAAAAATGAAATATATATCAGCGACTGGGATGCGAACCCGCGGCGGCGCGATCAGATCATCTTCATTGGCCATTGCGTGAGAGCACTATAGACTATCGCCGCATCTGAACATGCCTCGTGTTAAACTGCTGTTGTTGTTGTTGTTAGCCTTTCAAAAGATGGCACATACCCACACTGGGGGATCGGCTAAAAATCGCGTTGAGCATTGCACATCGTCTTCTCCATCAACTAATACTACTATCAAGCTAATATTCGCGCTTTGAGCTATGGGGGGGGGGGGGGGGGGGGGTAGTGACAGAAAGATGTGCACTGCATGCGTTGGCGTGCGCAACGTTGTGGCAAAAGCATTGCATTAGAGCAATATGCGTTGGCGTTGACAACACTGGTGCAAAGACGCGGCACTGGAGCATAGGCCACTGGCGCACATTGGGTAAATTTGGCATTGACGATGAAAAAGTTGAAGACGCGCATAACTGGCTTCGTAGGTCAGTGGGCACCTCATTTGGGCTTTCAGGTAGATGGCCGTTGTGTCCACCTGCAAAAAAATGTTCTTTCGCACACTAATTTGTCCCTAGCAATTCTAAACCGCTAGTCATTATTAAGCCATTTTTCGTACTCCTGTATAGTTGCAAACGGATATAAATTTGGCCTCCGCTTGCACTGCGGCTGCCATGCATTCGCATGTTTTTATACCTCGCTATCCTTGTCAGTTGACGAGGGCTTATCGTTTCGTTCTCTTTCTTATGGTTATGCCAATCTCGTTCTTTGCGCTGTGCGTATCAGTGACTACACAATGAGAAAAAAGTGCTCCTTGATATGAATTGATGCAGCCTGTTAACACAGATAGGTGATGAAATGCAGCTGTTTCTGAGTTGGTGTAGCCAAGGTAGTATTTTATCCTGACGTTCTCTGTTAGCCCGCTTCTTCATAAAATTAGGTTATTTTTTAGGGGAAAAACATTGTGTGCCTTACCCTAATTCACAGAGGCGGAGCATTAATTCCATGTCACGCAGAACGTGCGTCTAAATTCCTCGAGAAGCAGCATTTTGGGAGAGGCTTGCTCATCTGACTGCATCTCTAGTTGGAAATAAACATCGAGTTACTCGAAAATAAACCTATTCAAGCAAAACGAATTGAATTGAATCTGCATGAGCACACTGCCAATAAAAAGCGATCTGTTCTCCGACGGTACTTGCCCACTGCGGTCGAAAGAGCGCCGTACGAGCAAGCGATGAACCAATCGTGGCCGGACGCAGTTGCAGGAATCCGCGAGTGGTGGCGCCACGTGTACTTACCTTATAAATTTAGTAACTAATCAGTGCACTGTTTTGGATAAAAATTTGCTACCACATATTTGCTACCACGCGACGCTAGCCTGTCAATGGAGCTTGACTCTGTACTCCCCTTTAGCCTCCCTTGGTGTCCAGGGAGGATGAGACAGTTAATACTACGTTTTTTGCTTTCTTTGAAAACCAATTTATTTCTTACATTTATGAAAAAAAAACGAACTGCAAGTTTACTGAGAAAGCACCAACTCACTCTGCACCAGGATCACTATCTGCTAGATTATGCTCCCTCGAGTGTGATCTCTTCACAAAGGAGTCGATTGCATGCCGTTCTTCTGTGCCCACTGACAACATGATATTAGCAAGTCGCACCGACCAAACATAATCATGGAATGACGTTTCGGCTCCCACACGGGAGCCTTGTTCACAACGTTGTGGCGGTGCCTCTTATATACGGCGTGTATACGATACAAGGCATCTCGCGTAGATAGGTGGCAAATTCCCGTCATTGCGATTGATAGTATGCGCTCTGGTCTGAATAATCAGCGACTCTAGATAGAGAAGTGATTTCTTGTCTTTCTCCTTGGCGAACACATGTGCCTCTGCCCATGCAGTTGATATTGTGGCTGCAGATAATGAATGCCCGGCAAGCGCATTTTCTTCTGCGCGCCGGTTCTTCACATCATTCATATGTTCACCTAATCTGCGTGCATATTCTCCTGCTTCAACAGCTTATAAACCCGCACCGCACACGGTCCCGGTACTCCGTCACGTTCTCCGGTGCAAAAGGAGAGGAGGCCGTGAGTGTGTTATCATGGAGCACACTCCGGACCAGCTGCACTCTAGGGGGAGGAATGGCAGCCCCAAGCAGTGCTCCCACTCTGACTCATGTGCACCCGCGTTGCGCACTTCGCACGCACGCTCGCTAACTTACAAGCACACAGAAAACACGCATCGACTTCCTCCCTAAAGTACCCAGGTGGCGCCGTTGTACTACATCAAGAGAGAGCAAACTGCAGATAAGTCATATCAGACATCAACTACTTCACCCTGGGGGACTGCCCTAAACAGCTGACTAACACTGTACTCATTTCGAGTTATTGATCAATTCGCTCTCGCCCTACCATAAGCTTGCCGACTCGGTTAGCTCAGTTGGTAGAGTTACTGCTCCGGTGAAGCGGTGGTCCCGGGTTCGAACCACGGACCAGGACGAATTTTTGTTTAACTGCGAAGTTTCTGAGGAAGCTGTATAGTTTTCGTTTGTAGCCGTGTGGCTGCGTTCGGGTGAATGCCAATGAGTAATTACGCTCTTATTACGACTGTACTCCACCCTAGGGGATTCCCCTAAAAAATTGACTAAGTCATGCCAGGATTAGTCTAGGAAAGTTGGTTCATTGGCATATTAAACCAGCGAAAAATAACTAAGACAGGAAAAAGAAACAAAACACAGGATGGGTGCTCATTTGTTATTTGTGAGCCTGATACCATGCGCCGATCTCATCTGGGTGTTAATTTCGCAAGCCAAATAAAGGAATGTTTTTTCACGTGTCATAATCCAGAGTGTGGCTTTAAGACGTTGTGTAGTGGAGGGCTCCAAATTAATGATATAACGCTCGCAGAAATCTCATCACGCGAAGACCTTTAAAAAGCGCTTTCATGCAATTGGGAGCTGGGTTCGAATTCGTGGACTCTCGAGAACGCGAAAATCACTGGCCCACGGCTGTGGAGAGGGGGAGGGGGGAGCGTCTGTGAAGTGTGGGCATGAAGTGCACTGCGCATTAATTGGCCATACGCTCTGTAGAGACGCCTATTATCTGCATAATTCCAGAGCAAACCGTTCGTATGAAGGAGGCCATCTACTATCCGTGTCTTTTCGTGTAAACTATCAAGAACTGACCTTTATCGGTATTCATGCTTAGTTCGCGATGAACGGCTGATTCTTCCTTACCTTATGATTGCGGGCTTGAGTCGTGACGTAAGGTGCTCAGAATTATTCATACCCGGCGTTGTTTCGGTCTGGGCTGACAGACTTAAATTTGTGTGTATGTAACGACCCGATATAATTATTATCGGACGCATGGTCTAAAAAAAATATTTATTGTAGGCAAGCGCAGCAGGAGGCGGCCGAAAGTTAGTTGGGCGGATGAGATTATGAAGTTTGTGGGGATACGGTGGCCGCAGCAGGCAAAAGACAGGGTGAATTGAAGAGACATGAGAGATCCATTTGCCCTGCAGTGGGCGTAATCAGGCTGATGATGATGATGTAGCTCTGTCTTACGACCCAGTCACGTGGTATTGTTACCAGCGGATAGAGAAGGCACGTCCCCTCATACATTGACACGTTTTAGGCGACTGGATTACGTGAGCGTGTAGCAACAATTTTTTTCCCGCACACTCGCGTCCCGTAAACATTTGATCGCGATTCTAGCAGTGATGCCCTTATTGGTGCCTCTTCTTATCTTTTTTTTGCTTTGTTTTGGCAATACCAACAGCATCAGATAAGAAGCATGATTTTCCTTCTTATTTTTGCGGCTCTCCTTAATTGAGCTGTCTAGTTTTTACTGTGCCTAAACATGCCGCCATCGATTGTACTCGCTTTGAAAATTAGCTAAACAGTGCTCACTCCTCGAATACCCGGGTACGAAAGATTGCTGCTTAATGCAGCCTAGAACTCAAATTGCGCTCCCCTCTGAGGGCACACATCTAATGTGATGAAGACGCAACAGGATGCAGACAAGGAAAGTTCTGCGTTTTTAATGCACTGAAATTCATGACTTTAAGTGCTTGTTATTATTTTGCCCCTACGTGCCGACGAACACGCCAGAGTGCTAATTCTTTGTCCACTTTCCGTAAGACAACAACGTTCTTTGATGTCGGCGCTGTTTTCACTGGTACATCAGGGTGCCGCTAATGAAGCAGGCTCGCCTTCTCGAGGAAGTAAGAACTCTTGCTTAAAAAATACAATGCATCCGGGATGAGCCGACAACAACGTAGGGTATAAGGTTGCGCTAATGGACTAGTATTGATTTAAGCCATTTGACCTATCACATAAAAGGCCAGTGCTTACACTGCGCTTCGGCAAAGACCGAGGAGAGCAAGAGATAAGAAAACGCACAAACAAAACACGACACACAGGCAGGCAGCCCACTTTGGTGAAACGAGTATATTTTTATTGGTCCGAGGACCTTCCTCAATGTATTTTACATGATCGAGTTTAATTACAGTGGTGCCGCGGGAATGCGTTTGATTTGTGTTGTTCACCGTCACTTAGCCAAACGGAATATTACGTCATCGAGGATTTTTCTTTCCTTCTTCTGCTTGCGTCTTTGACCAGAAGGCATTACACCGGGATGACAAGTGTTGAAGCAAGTGACTAGAATTTGATGATCAGGGAGACGTAGTGAACACAATGTCCATCAGCACACGCAGTTTTTACAGCAACATTGAGAGTGTGCAAAAACAACTGATCCCTGCAAATATATTGGCAGAAACTTAACAGTCGTGCAAATAACGTGACAACACCTGCTTGGTGCCTATTTACATGATCAGAGTTTGAATCACCGGTAATCACGACCACGAATAAAAAAACGCATGGTAAGATTTATTTAACACACTTAACACAGAATTTCGCATCGACACTGAGCACAGGAATTTAGTAATAATTCTTTCACTGCAGAAGAGAAGAAAACTGTTTGGCAAAATCGGTTTTTTGACATCACTCAAAGACAAACAAACAAACAAACAAACAAACAAAACTAGAAACTTTTAGTTCAGTGTGCCTTAAAAGTAACCTTATCATTCATGTATAATTTTAGTGAGTAGTTAAGCAGAAAACGCGCTACACTCAGTGAACCACGCATATATTTTAGCGTCTCGCAGTCGGAACAATTTCTCTCAGCTCACTCTGTCTTGAGGGCTACAAAAACTTGTAGAGTGGCAAACAAATTCATACGTGCTCATTAACACAGACAACTTGTCCATGCAACTCAACAATTTTTGCAGCTGGGTTAGGGTAGAACTGTCCCTCACCCCTCTCCACTTATCTTTGTCAACAAAGCAATATTGCATGGAACAACTATACAGCACTAGTTCCATATCTGGTTTAGCCGTGAAGAAAAGCGTTCTGAGCCAGCAGAGCTTTTACAATTATCGTGTGGCACTGCTGGAGGAACCGTACGTGTCGAAATAAAATTGAGCAAGAATTTTCACTGGTGATGTTGACATGCAAAGCAGGTAACAGCAACTTTGAAAGAAAAAGGGGCAAAATGCACTGAACTTCCAAGTTTGCTAGCTATATTTAAAAATAAATTCAGTGTACGGAGAAAATTTCTGCGATATGTTTCTTTTTTATTACGTTCTGATCCATTGAAAATGTGTTGCATTATGATGCAAATATTTCTAAAAGTTAAGTAATCACCGCAATTGCGCATTAATATTGTTCATTAAAGGCTTTTATTTTTAAAGCAGCTATTTTTGTTTTCCATTGCTCAGCAAAAGACGATCATTCTTTTCGCTACAACGTAAATTTTACACAATGGTTAAATGCTTTACTTGTTTTTGAACTTAGAGATAGCATGCGCAAATATTCGCTCAGAGTAGACGTAGTTATTAATAGAGGAAAAAGATTCGCCAGCTAAATTAAGCATAAATTTAGTTGCGAATGTGCCGTGAGCTTCGCTGACAATTCACTAAATGTCGGCATGCGCTTCGTAACTTCGTGACTACACAAGCATTGTCCACGTCTCGAGAAAATAAAGTCACAGATCATAACATTTTAGTCTATAATAAGGTTATTTCAGGAGTAAAAACATTCTTGCGTGTTGAAAACGGTGAAATGAATGGCCCAGTACAGAATGTCATCTCGTCGAGCTAGAATAGAATGCAGGCCGTGTGTACCGAATTAGCAGGAAGCGCTGACCTGATAATTAGATTGCATTTCATGATTCTGACCGTGCCCGTTGATATCAGGTATCGATTATTGTGGATACATGAAGCCACACGACGTTAACTCTTGTAAGTTGGAAGAAAGTTCCGGACTTTTCTATTTTACTCTAGGGCCCGTCAAGCGAATCGCACAAGAAAGAGACACGTAATTAAGTGATTACATAACGTGTTAGCAATGCAATGAAATTGTAAGCTGTTTATGCCTTTTCCGGAACTGACTGGTGGCGCTTGAGTGACCCAGGATGCTCTTCCCGAGCAATGCGGCGAAGGAATAGTTCCCACAAGCCTCCTTTTTGCACATGTAGTTCTCCCGGAGGCTGTCTATTTTGCACGTAGGCGTGCTGTTGCCTGCGCCATTTTCTTCTTAGGCATTAGTCAACACGATCTGCCACGGTTGGCAGGTGGAAGCTTCGCACAGAACAACCTGGTCTGATGGCGTCACGTTCCCCCCAGCCAATGGGATTTCTCTGGTCTGGTAACGTCACTAGTGACGCCCTTCTCACCAGCCAATCAGCGAATTTTATTACGGACGGCGCAAGACGCCGGGCTTCTTTATCCGGTGAGGCTTTTAATGCTATAGCATTAACGACGAAAAAATATTGACCGTTTGCTTGTAGTATTTGGTGCGATTGAAATTGGCTACGCAACCAAATATATAGACTCAGCAGAAAGGACGCGAGAAAATAGGAACAGAGAAAGAATAGCGACGAATAGACGAGCAGAAAAAAGCACACCGATATTTAAAATCGAGGAGGTGGTCAATTGGCCGAATTGAATGAATTGGCTGGAAATGTATCAACGACAAACTCATATAAAAGACAAGCAGCAAAGAAAAACAGTGAAAGGAACAGGGGCTTAATAAAACAAGCTTGCGTTCATAAAAAAAATTACAACCAAAGGAAAATAGTGATGCCCTCGTACTTGATACAGCACTGGTGTGATACAATGCATAACGCGGCTAATTAACCTGGGTCGGCATAGTAATCACTACGTAAAGTGTTACCGGACAACACAAAAAGATCGACAGCCAGAAACGACATTCTTGCAAAATCATATGCAGCTGGCATGTTCTTAACGTCTAACTAGGCGCGACATCATAAGGCCTGAACAAAGGCAGCAAGAATAAAATGAACGAAGCAGTAAAATGAGCCAAGTCATGACTGCCTTATGACTGGGCGCCAACTGCGCGTTTTATATGAAGGAGACACGATAATGACCTCTTTAAGAACAGTGGTTTCAAGGTATGAACGTCCAAGGCCCATGTTTCGAAGTTGCTTTTTGGGTGGTTGGTATCTGCTGCAACGAGGGCACAGGCTGAGCGTAAAATTGCAGCATTTAAAGTTGGGTCGGTACCCATAAATGTTCGTAGCTTTGATAACTGGAACAGATTAACAATCCAACGCCTGGCTGTTTCTTAAATGAAAACTCATGATTGGGATCTTAGGGCCTGCAGGCGTTTACCTAGCGGGCGCGTGAGATATGTACGAAATAACACTTTTTCAACACAGCCGAGAGAAGTGGTATCAGATGACATCCAGTTTTGTGGTTGTTTTGTTGAATACGCTGATCAGAAGCCGCGGTTCAGATGTGAGAGGTAATGATCCAACTTAGAAGAATTGAGAATACTCAATGGGTAACGAAGATTTTTTGTTGTGTGGAAACGTTTTCATTCAAAGAACTCGTAGTTCTGAGCTTTATGGTTACTTCGAAAAGTGACCTAAGTAGAGATTGTACAGATGTGGCGCACTAACACATGTCATTCCACTTTAGGCGCGTACGGAAGTGTTTCAAGACCAAAGGTACCTTTCACGCAAGTGCGCCCGACTCTGTACAAAGCAAAACGGGCAAAGTCGCAATCTTCTTAAACCGTCACCCCCCCTCCTCTTCTTTTCTTCGCTAGATTTGCACGTGGAAACACCAACTAGCACTCTTTCAAAAAGAAATCGCCGCACTCTATAGTCGGATACAACTCAAGAATGAAGCCGCCTTTCCCCGTTAAAGCAGCTCCTTCCAGCCAATGGCGTCGGTCGATTCTCATCACCCTGCTAGCGAGACAACGCAAGGAGTGGCAGATGAGAGAGGATAGCCTTCTCCCCCCATTCTTGGGCATCGACCCCTTCCTGCATTGTCGCGCCGCACCCTGAATTGTCACGCTAGCAGGGTCATGAAAATGGGCCGACGCCATTGGCTGGAAGGGGGTCCTTTCCGGGGAAAAGCCGCTTCGTTCGTGAATTGTACCTGACTATAGACGCACACAGGTGACAATGCCGCTAGATGGCGCCACTGTCCGTTCACTACTTGGCTTCGAGCATGGGCTCCGAGCCGGGCGGTGGATTCCCGTAGGGGCCGCCGGGGTGTGCCGACGGGTGTCCCACGGGGTGTCCCGGAAGGTGTTCGCTGCCGTCAGCGATGTGGTGGCCCGCGGTGCCGTTGGGCATTGGGGGCGCCCCCGACGACCCGGAGCCCTGTTGGCCACCTGCGCCGGCGGTCATCGGGGGACCCGGCACAGGCGGTGTCTGTCCGGGCAACCGTTTGGGCTGGCCCCCGAGACCGCCGGCGACCGTGCCGGGCGGCCCGTGGTGGTGGTTGAGCCCCCCCATGGGAGGAGGAGGGGGCCCGCCCGCCGCCGGCATCCCGGCGCCGCCGGCGCCACCGAAGTACGGCATGTTAGCGAAGATCATTCGCTCCTCGTAGTCGTACTCGCAGAGGATGCGATTCTCGTGCAGGTAGAAGCGGTCGCCCACGCAGAACCTGCGACAACCATTAGCGCATTTTACTACCCTGGCCGTACGCATGAATGCACCGCGCTTTAGAGAATTCCACGCACTCTATTAGCTAGATGGAATCACTCTTCGCGGCATAAAACTCCAGTGTTGAGTACTTGATGTAACAGCATTACAGAGGCCTCAACACGCTCGTGAAGAGTTCGCGAGAGGCGCGCTAAAGAGGAGCTTGAAGTGCCATCAACCCAGGAATTGGTGGTATATCACAAAGATTCTTTTTACGTGATCCTACTCGAGTATTCGATTGAATTCTGACATCAGCCGTACCGGTCGGCTATCTGTGTGGCCTATTTAAGGTTGACTGACTTAAGCGCAAGGAACTAGGATAGAATTATTATATAATCTATGACCTTACCCCGAAGCCTGCTGCTGCTTTCAGATTTCTCTTTCTCATTTCTTCCGAGCACTGCTCGCGTGCTCTAAATGAGTGCAATGGTAACCGTACTTACAAGGGGCATGCGTGAAATATTTGTAAATATTTATTAATAGTTAACGCCACTGTTACATAAAATCATCTTTGAACCTGATGTTATTGCATGTGAAGCAGACAAATAATGTTAAGCAAGCTAAACGGTAGTATGGAATCAACAGCTGATTGATGTGAGTGTGATAGCTTCTTTTCTTGTTTGTTTCCGGTTATCTGTATTTTGTTTGCCTTAAATTCGACATAATTTTTATCTGAATACTGTGGACAGAAGCTCTGTATAGCTATCCAGCCGATTTCGCATTACTTAGCTTTACACAGCATTAGGCAGTCTGCCAAAGGCACACCGTGCACTGCATCAGCAGCTACGTAATTTTTACGGGTGTCGCACGGCGCTTTCACAATTATCTAGCGGGCAACGCAGCATATTTTCCCATAGTTTTCTTGTATTTTGGTGATGCCTATCACGATGCATAACATCACTGAGACAAAGCATTGTAAATAATAATTTTGTCAGTAAATTTCATACGTGCATACACATTTTCCGGTGACGAAATTCTGGCTTAATTATTTTGTACTTTCCCCTCAGCCCCATCCGTCGAGCTAAACCGAACGTCTCCTCAGTACTAAGGCTGCTGGTGAAGACTGCTCTTTCTATCGTTTCTTTTTTTTAATTAAAAGGAGAAAGAGGACTGCTCTGTACAATTATTTTTTTTCGGTAAATTGATTCACTGGCTCCGTTTATCCGGCAGCAAAAGATGCATTTATTGGCGAAAAATTTTATTTAAAAAATCTTCCCTCCAGTCGATTCATATTCGTGACGTCTTTACCAAACAGGATGAGTTGCCACTGTTCTTATTTGAATGGTTATGAAACGTAGCCTGAGTTATCCGCACAAAAAATCGCTGTCGGCGCAAGCAATTCACTTGCGAAATGAGCCGGTGACAGCGACATCTATATCTAGTTCTTTTTCAGTTTTCTATATCTTATAAAAGCTTCTTTTTCGATGAGAGTGCTTTCCTTGAGACTACAACGTGGCACCATATCAATACAAGCCAACTTCTACTAGCTTTTAAGCTGCGACACCTCTTCGTGTAAGAATGAGCGTATGCACTATAAATACTTTCTGGATCGATGCCACTATACGGGCAGCTGTCGGGACGACCGTTATCGCTTACGCCTTAAGTGACAGGGGCACCACGATTTCTCAGTACCTTCCGGTCGAACTCTACCTCTTCCTTTCTTTCCCTTTCCCTTTCCTTCATGTAGAGTAACTGGTCAGGATCACGTTTCCACCGGCCGACCTCTCTGCTTTTACTCTATTTAAATTTTACTCTCTCTCTCTCTCTCTCTCAGGACTTTTCCGCAGCACAAAATTGCAGGGCGGTACGCTCACCGATGATTGCACTGCTGGCAGGCAAAGCACTCCAGGTGATAGACGTTGCCGCGTGCTCTCATGACCATCTCAAAGGCTGGGATGGTCTTGTTGCACGCCGAGCACAACCCGGTGGTGCCGAATAACCTGCAAAAAGCACGAGCCGCGTTTGCAAATCTCTCAGTGCGAATACGCACAGCATCTCCAGGAACGAATTTCTGGAGCGGGCGACTACCCCCTGCACCCCCCCCCCCCCCCCTCCCAGAAGCGAGAAATGTTCAAGAAAAAGAAAACAATCCTTTAACCGCGCACTTTTTTTATTTTTGACGAAACGCTCCCACCTCCCCTTTCTAGCCCCGGTCATCCCCTCCAAGAAAGGTATCCACCTTTGAGCACCTCCCATTTGAGTCTGAATCTCCATGTTATCATCATACAGCAAAATCTTTAATAGCACGAAAATTTCCTCGAACCATTTCAATGAACATTTAATTGTACACGCATGCAATAAGAAAACGCTCAGAAACTGACTCGTCGAAGCCATCCCATTCTCGGGATCGCCAACTCTTCGACGCGTATATTCTTTACGGTCCAAGCACACTTGGATAACATTCTGGGTAACATAACCTGAGTTGTATAACGCGAGTTTCCGGTGGCGAAATACTTTAGCAGTGGCGCCGTTCACCCCAAGCAAAGGCCATTTTTCAGAGCTGTCGTTGTATAGAGCTATTTGTCATTGCTCGAATTTCACAGCACATGAGAAGACATGATATGGTGCAACTTGTACAAGAATAGCCGCGTCATGTTCACGAGAATGAAGAACGCACTATACGCGAAATCTCATTAAAGCAATCAAGCTAGCCTTATCAAACTTCTTCGACGGAGCCGGTTTTGTACTTTGTATTCGACGAAGCCGGTTCTGTATTCGTTCTCTACAATGAAAAGAACTCCGCTGACAGAAGAAAGGCACGCACACACACACAAAAAAAAAACCGCAGCACCGCACAGACATAAAAAAAAAAACGATAACGAAACCTGGGAACAGCATTCTTGGGAAAAGTTTTCCTGTGTCCCTTGTCTGGAGAGTTACACACTTTATCCGTATTATTATCCCGGTAATTTGATCTTAAAGATATAGAACCTCGCGAATGTTATGCGAAATAGCCCGATTCATAATTACGCCCACCCTAGAGATCAAAGAAAGAACAAAATACAAGCGCAGGGTGGAAAATAGGGCCTTGCATGAAATCAAACGTGTTAACAGAGGAACCTCGCCACATGGACCGAGGCAAACAGCTATAACGAGAATCAAATTATCTCGCGGTTTCTACGATCGGCTCTCTAATACAAAAATGAGACGGCGCTGCTCTCTGCCTCGCTCCCGCCGCCAGCGCCCTCTCCCTTCAAAAAATAGAACGATTCGCCGTAGCGCCGACGGCATGCTGGGCGCCAAGCACGTGTCCAAAACGGCAATAATAAATGAGTGCCCTGTTTAATTAGATTTCGCGATAAGTCGAAATCGTTTCGCTAATGCAAGGCTCCGCAGCAGCCCCAGGTTCGTTCCTGGAGGAACATAGCAAAAAAGAACCTAGAAAGAAGAAATGAAAGAGTGAAATGGGTTCGCGACAAAGAAAAATCGAAACGCTCTCGGCCACTCAAGAAGCAAATGAACGCGCCACATTTAATAATTAGGCACCGAACAAACAAGTATCTCGTTCAGCGACCAAAAACCCAAGAAGGAGAACGAGCCATCGTGATGAACGCTTTTGAGAGAGCGCTCGAATGTAAAAAATGGAATGACGGCGTATATTCCCGTCCAAAGGCCCGCCCTCTATATCGCCCTCCCTCGCGCCACAGCTCGTTTCCCGTGGGCTGGGGAAGCGCACGTTACCCACTCCATTCTTTCTTTTTTTCTTTTTCTTTATTATTCTTTGGCAATTCTTTCGAGCACCTCTTTAATTATCATAAGCCGCTCGCAACAAATATCCGCAATCTCTCGAGCGCACTTTTTGGACCGTTTATTTCACGCGTACGATTTGCGTCAAAAGACGCCCTTAAAGCACCGGCGAGTCGTTACATTTATGTCATTTTCGTTATATTTTGTTTCTTTCGTAAATATCTTCCTGCACCCACAACGCTCATGATGTTCTGGCAAGATAAAGCACCCTATGCCTGCCTTTCACGTTCTCTTCGGAAAAAAATTTTTGTTTTCAATTCGCGATCATTACCTTTCAAGTGAGAAGTTTTTTGTTTTTTTCAGAGCCCTTTCTCATTTCACTGGCATATTTCGACTTGCTTTCCATCTTCCTTCTGAGATAAAGGTCCTGTGTACATATATGTAAATATATTTAAAAAAGAGAGAGACGCAAAGAACAGTAGAACATTAATCGATGATGTTCTACGTGAGATTGAAGAACACTGACACGGCAGGCGAAAGTAATGGAGACGCGAAAATTACCAGGAAAATTATAGCGAGGCTGTTTCTGTCCAACGTTTTTGGAAACGAATAAATCGAATAAAAAGATATAGATGCCTTAATACGATTCGCTGCTGAAGCGAAGTAGACACAGCTTACCCAAATTTTGCAGAGACAGGCTCGTTGGCTAATTAAGCTGCTTGAGAGCACGTTAGGAAATAGGACGAAGGACTTTCCAGAATATTATTTCTTGTTCGATTATTGGCGGCCTTCTCTAACTCAGAAGTTTAGCACAGCTGGAAGAAAATCTTATTGAAAAAGATAGAAAATATCAGAACACAATAGTCCCAATTCTGCAAAGATGCTGTTAAACTGCAGTTCAGGAATGTCTAACGATCCGAGATATAACAAATGGGCTCCAAGCTAATGATCTGAAAAGGGCTGAAGCTTGCTAATATCATTCAAGGTTTCAAAGGAAAATTTACTTAATCCGGTGATTGTAATATGTTTACATGCATGTATAACTAATTGTTTTTTGTTCTGAGCACTTCAGTGGAGCATAATTCTTCATAATGCGAACGTTCAAGACGACAATCAGCATCTTCATCATATTTGAGTTAGGTTTACCCTGCTTTGTCTGATGACTTTATTTTTTCATCAGTTCTGTATTACTTTTCTTTTTGTCGAATATTTTATTTGTTTACAGGTCTTATATTCTTGAGATTTACTAGAGATGAAGACTTGCACTCCAGTGGTAGTGTGGGCTGATCCGACTTGCAGAGATAATCATTCGTGGAGTGCGGACATTTGCTGAAGAAAGGCATCAGCGCGGTGTCAACGTTTGCACCATTTAGATGCAAGTATTGTGGTCTAAATTTTACTACGAAAGCAGCACCAGCATGTCTGCCTGCCTGTAGCCTCGGACAGTCAAGCAGTCACCGTCGAGCAGCCTGAAGTGCCAGCCACCATCAAGCCGCCTACATTCGCTCCGCCCTCCGCAAGGCATCCTACTACAAGAAGCCCGCGCATCTACGGAACTGAAAATCGACGGCGAAATGCAATGCGAAAACTCAATGGGAAAGCCAGCTGTCCTCCAGAAGCAGCGCCCAACAGGCACCTCAACTGCACTTCTCTCTAGCTAAACGACTGCCCCCCCCCCCCCCCAACACACATACACACACACAATCTGCCCATCTCCACCAATCTTCATTCATCAGAAAAAATTTGTCACGAGTGTGAAGTTTCCGCTTACAGTAAGGGCATTCATTAAAGCAAAATCATCAAAGTATTCATCGAAGTTAAATCCAACTGGTTTCGCAAAATTGTCTCATCTGACATCTGATCATCCCGTAATACTTCCTTCTCTTCAGTGAAGAACGGTATTCCCAGTATACGCTAGCGGAAGGAAGTCAACAGGCTAACATTCCCACTGGCTCGTACAAAAAGTTCCTGAACTGCTACCGTGGACTTATGGTGTCTTGCAACGCGTCAGAGTTGTAGATTGGGTTGTTGTGGACGTAAAAGTCTAACGTCGCATGGAGCGCAGTGTGACGCGCACAGACGGTAGCAGTGGAAGCGAATAATTGCCCCAAACCAACGACTTTACAGATTTATTTTGCAGCGCTTTGCTTTGCCGGTTCATCATTCCACACATGAACGAGCTAAACTTTCATAGCGTCCCATATTTAAAAATCTTGGGTGGCATTTCGTTAAATATTTTTTGTCCCTGCCCTTCCTAGTTCTGTGTACACTCCTATGCACCTGCAAATACATCGAGAGACTAAGTGCAGCACTTTCAAGGCTCTTGTTGTTCAAGCCTCATGCATACGTTTACATGATACCTTTATCTTTGCCTGGTATTTCGACGGTGGGCACGAGAAAGAGCTGCGTTTATTTCCTGTTATGTGAAGGTGACTAAAAGTGGAATTATACTTTCACTTACTAAATAAAGGTGGCTCCAGTGTAAAACAAACGCTGACCGATGACGAGGAATTCATAGAAACACAAGCAAACAGCTTAACCTAATGCGTTAGGGCTAAATTTATTACCGTAGCCTTCGAAGAAACCTGGTGGCCCTAGATGACTCGATGAACAGCGAACGTGACAAAGACGTCCATTGTATGTCTATGTTTAAAGGACTATAGAAACTGATAGGAAGTAAGTTTTCGTGGTTGCTTGCTTCCAATAGCCTCTGTTTCATGCCGTAGCATGTTTCGTTCGTTGAGTGAGCATTTCTTGCCAGTTACGTGATTTTTTTTTTTTCGTGCGAGTGTCATCAACGAAATTAAGCTGCGCACAGCAAAGGTATAGCGAACGCCAGCCGTCGCTCTTCGCTTCGGGCCGCTAATGAGCGGTGAACGAAGGAACGAAAGAAGGCGATAGAAAACAACGGAACGCAAAGAGCAAAAGAGCAGCGGAGGCTGTGGCGGCGGCAGCTTGAGGCAACAGGGTTTGATTAGCGAAATTAACCGAGGCCGCGAGAAACGCGCCCGGTGTCTGCGGGCCACAATTTGAGCCGACCTTTATCGCAGGCGCTTTCGTTGTGAGAGGAGGCAGAGGGAGAGAGGGAAGGTTTGTCTCGATGCCTCCGCCCTCTTCCCTATTCCTCGTTCCCTCCTTTTCTCGTAGGGAACAGATCACCGCACTCCATTACGTTAACAGCCTAATTTGTGGAAATCCTGGGCCCGGCGAGAGGAGATTGCCGGCGACCGATATCGACTGGCACCAATCGCCGCCAACAGCGTTGGAGCTCGTGCCCCGTGTCACGTTTCGGCCGACTCTCACAATGGGGCGCACCAAATGCCCCCATGCCTTGGCGAAGTCCGGCGCTAACTCTATAGGTTCGTTCGCCGCGAGGCTGCTGCTACGAGGCACAGAGGAGTCCCACAAATCTTGCCGCGGAATAAAACGTGCGGAGACCGCCGGGATCGTTTCTAAGAGGGTTGTTTGTTTCTATCTCTCCCTCTCTTCCTCTCTCTTGCCCGTTCTTTTCAGACGGCGTCGGGGCAGCTCGGACGTTGACAAAGGCGCCTTACTCTGGCATTGTTGTCGAGATTGCGGGGATTACCTACGGTTCTGCTCCTTTCTTGAGTGTTTACTTTCCACGGCAGTAGAAGTAGAGTAAAGCCATAAGGACGCTTATCCTAGAAATAAATGCCTAGCGATGAACATTAGCATTTTATCGCATAGTAGTTGCGAGAAATGTAAAGTGCGTCTCGGAAATGCACATTGCTCATCGATTAGCAACAAAGTGAACTAAATGTTATTAAGCACACTTAGCGAAGCATTGCGACGGTAGGTTTCAGGCGTAATAAACACCTGTATCGAATCACGCCACACACGCACGGCCAAGGAAGTGTAAGAAGAAATGACGTGTTCTGATCGATATTTCTTACAAAGCCTTTGTATATAAAATAGAAACATCGTAGTGCTCAGACTTAATGTCCACCGTTGTCTATAGCGATGTCTTGACTATGATATGACGATGTTTGCTAAAGACATGCTCTTTCTCCATGCAGATGACACATAGCAGCCTAGTAGAATAGGTGCTAACATATGCGTTACTCTATGTTAGCAGTGCCATGCTTTGTGTAATTGAGAAGAAACAGAGAAAATTCCATTTTTTTTTCGGCAACTCTGGATTAGAGGCGGGGAAGAGAACCGGCGTAATTGAGGATCATATGGTCACAAAGCGGTGCTCTGTATATCGATCTTCCGCATCCTTCTAACTTTGCTGCTCCTCCTTCTGAGAGTGAACATGACACCGTGTCAAGTGTGTCTCCTTTCTCCGCGTCACACAATACAATACAGCCAACGTCGGTGTGTAGCGCACCTCGTTGGAATGTAGTATTTGAATGTAGTATCGTAGCCTACCCCATCATTTGCCAAGAGCTCTGTCTTTGCAGTCTTGCCCGCTAAAAACCGAGGCTCGAAAAGCCTCACCAGTCTGCGTGAGTACCACTTGTTCACAACCACTGACTGTAGGTGATTTCCAAACTAATGTCGCCATGGGCCTCGCACTAAGACATGCAAGGCTGCATTCGTTTCAACTGACGGCGGAATCAGGCCTCTAAAGTAAGTGTTCGCCTTGTATCTTCTGAACGAAAGTCGAAGTACCTGGTTGCGGCGTTTAGCGGCAAATAGGATACTTAAGACGTTACGTTCTGCGAGCCGGGGGCATTGATTGGTCAAAGTCGCAGCCATTAATTTTAGATGAGTTTTAGAAGGAAAATTTTAGCGTGTAGAGCACCCCTAGAAAAAAAGGGTAGGGATTTAACGTAGTGAAATCGAGTTGACGTAAGAAAGCATGTGTTTAGCCTGGTTGGCTCGTGGTTTTGATTTGCTAGGTCCTCGGGATGTCTCACGGCGATATTGGTTCGATAGTAGTATTAGTTGCTGATGACGTGCAATGTACAGCGCAAGAGTGCGTTACAGTTTAACACGAACCGCAGCGGTGGCCTAGTGGTTTGAGCATCCGCATCGCATGCGGGAGGTGCGGAGTTCGATCCCCAGTGCCGCCGGGTACCCACCGGTGATACAATGGGTGCAAGCTTTCCCCTGATCTGGTGCTCGGCTTATTCAGGCTGAAATGCTTGGGAAATGGGTCTTTGACCCCACCTTGTGCAATGAAAAGCTACCTTGTGTCATGGAGCCCTTTGGCCAAAGCTGCCCTTGCGCCATAAAAATTCATCATCATCATCATCATTATCATCATCATCAGTTTAACACGAGGCCTGATCGGCTGCGCGGATAACATAGGGCTCTCGTGTAGTGGACAACGAAGTTGATATGTTCGTGCCGCCGCGGGTTCGAATCTCAGTCGCGGCAATATTTATTTGTTTATTGTTTCGAAAACAAAGCCCTCCAGGTCAGCAAGCTTCACACAAATTCGGTGAACCGGTTAGGACACGTGATGCAGTGCTTTAACACTAAAAACATCTTAAGTGGCTATCACGCTGCTGGCACCATGGAATTGCATAGCTACATTCGTACCTTAAACAGCTCCTCGTGGATCTAAATTTGCAGCGCCAGTAGCTAATTTTAGTGTTCACAGTCCTTCATGACAAAATAAAAGAACTCCTCCTAAAAGAAACTTCGGTAGTTACAAATTCCTTATACGGATTATGCAACACACTTGCAATTCGAACTCAAAGCGTAGTCCTTATACACATTTGAAAATCAACTTCTGATGTGCGCCTTCTTATAGTTCTATTCTCACGGTAAACGCTCAAGATGAGTTGGAGAACGTGTGTAAAATGTTAATATGTTATATACGAGAAGCTGGGCTACAGCACAGAGTCCTATTAACTCAGTTTCCTGAATTCAATCTTTTAAATTCCCAAGACACTCTTCTTACTGCAGGCTGCAAGTTTTCGTAATCACTGGAGCCATCAACCTTGATGCACCAGCATTAAGGAGTGCCTTCATTAAATGGAACTGGTACGTTTCGTTCTGATCACCTGACACGAGACCCCCCCGCGGCTCCATCATACACCGCCATGAGGAGCCAGCAGTCAAACGGAACAAGAGCTGGCCCTTTCTTAAATTACCCGAATTCGATCTCGGCTGCTCGCTGCCCGACGACTCCCTCGAAACCCTTCTCCGTCCCATCCCTTGCTAGCGCGCCCGCCTCTTACGCATTCAGGCACGGCGCGGCGCTCAGGCGTAACGCTAATAAAGCCCTAAATTACGCGGCGCCACTTTATGCAAACGAGCTCGTTCTTACATACGGCGTCGATCGCGCCAGGGACGACCCCGGGACCGTTACCGTCGTCTCTCGGGCGGCACAGACTCGCCCGGTGTCCAAACTTCCGCCGCTCATTCCTATCTCGACTCCTGCTGCTCGGGGCACGGACGGGACATTAAGCTCCCTGCCGTTATAACGAGGCGCGATCCTTTGTCTAAGGGACACGGAAGAAAGGAAAACAGAATAAGGATTCTAAAGGGTGCACGGCAGCCCCCAGAATGCGTCGCCATGGCGAACCATACCGCAACCACGTATACGGGGAGCCTCGAAAGAAGCAGTGCGGAAGAGGCGACACACCAGATTCTATATACGTGTATATAAGGGTGCCGCACTTGGCAATCAATTCCTCTTTTTTTTTCTGTTCTTCTAATCCCCGCAAGACTTTCCATTCTCGGTGGTGTCCCTTGCCGCGGGAGCAGGCGTATCGGTCCCCGACGCCGACTGTCGCATTTCGTTTCCTTTTCCAATCCAGATCCTTGTATTCCCCCCCCCCCTTTTTTTTTTCGAAGTTATACACTTACGCGCGACGCGAGTGGCCATTGTCGTAAACGACGTCAGAAACGCGCTTCGCCGCCGAATGAATCCACTCAGAGAAGACATTATTACAAATGACGTATTTCATGGCAGCCGAGCTTTCTTTGCGCTGCTTCTTGGAGGGCTTCTTCATGCGTGCTTATTACGGTTCCCTTTCCTCCTTTCACTCCTTTTTTTTCATTTCTGCGGCATACTCGTTCTCATCGGCTCCGAGGGGACCTTCCGCCAGCTCGCGCCTTCGACGCGAACGGTCGCAGGGGGGGAGCAAGACAAAGATTCTCCGAACGTGGCCTGAAATAATAAGGCGTCGTTAAGAAGGGGAAATTTGCCTGGCAGTTTGGTCTGCCCGGTGTTCCGCCGCGCAGGGGAAAGGCTATGCGACGTCACTTCTTCGCGACACCACTCTTCCTCCCCTTGGCTATTAACTTGAGGCTGCACCGCTTGAACGGTGGCATCCTTCCTTCCTTCCTTTTTGCGTGCTTCGTACTTTCTTTTTCTTTTAGCTTCTGCAATGCCTCGTCTTGCTGCCTCCCTTGATGCCACTATCACTTTTCCTGTGTCAACGAATTGTAGTTTCGATTTTTGCTTCCTTCTTTTTTTTTGTGTCCTTCGCGTTTTGTGGATGCCGCTGTTACTGCTTTGCCTGGTTTGTATAGCAGAGACGCGGGAGCCGGTTTCTCTCTTTTTTCTCCGGTGAGAGTAATTTATTCGGCCAGTTATTAGAGCTGTTTCAATCGCCCCCTTGGGGACGGTGACAGTCTACGGTGACGGCTGGCGGCATTAGGGTACGCTTGGGGGTAATTCTACCGAGAAAGATGGATGGACAACAAAAGAAAAAAAAGCGAATGTTAAACTTACTGCAACTCAGATCATGAGGTATCTCGCACGATGTTAACCAGAAAATGAGTGTACGGTAGTTCGTACCATTTTCTTTCACTGTATTCTTATCACTGCAGAAAACTGGCATCTTTGTAAAATTGAAAGACTTGGCTTTTGCTGTCTTTTGATTTTGTTGAAGAGTGCTCTTATTGAGATGTGAGCTGCTTATTTTCTCGCAGTTAAGACACGGTGTAACATTCGGTGATTATACAGGGTGTTTAACCTAAGACTGTAAGCAATTTTGAAAAGTGGCTTTTTGAGTTAAAAGAGCGCTTTTTCGGCATAGCATAGTCACATTTAGTATACTGTACGCAAACGTACGCAAAGGAGTAGCGTACGCTAAAACTAGCTTGATGTGTAGTGCGCATGCGCTAAACACTCGCCGAGACTGAGCTTTGGCGTGCGTTAGGCTAGCGTATGTTAAAATCTGAGTTTGGCGTGTCTGGCTCTTACGTACGCTAGGAGATTAGCGTTAAGAAGATGGCGGCGTTCAGGTCGCCCGCTTGAGAGCAAATTCATCATTGTTACTGCGATTTTTTAACGTGATTGTGCCTATATATGCCAAATAGAGCTTTCTCTTTGCCTCATCTCAACTACAGCGCAAGGAATTAGGAATTAATTTACCCTGTTTTTCATTTCGTTCGGCGGCTGCAGCATCCCTAAGCCTAGCGAGATGCGTCGGTTTAAGCGGGTCGCATTGGATTTGGATTTTATGTGGTGTAACGTCAAGTCCCAAAGCGACTCAAGCTATGAGAGACGCCGTAGTGGACGACTCCGGGAATTTCTACCAACTGGGATCACCTTTTCTTTTTGTAGCACCCGAATGGGAACGTGGGCAGAGAGCATGTGACACGCGTGCGGATGTGTGACGCGCTCTCCTAGGCGTGACTAACACTCTTTCTGGCAGTGTGGATTCGGCTGCAGCCGTGTGCGGCCCTAAAATTGCTTGCACCTAAGCGAGAACCAAATGTTCGAAAATCTACATAGTAGTATAGATATTACATACAGTGGGCTACAAGGCTCTCATTGAATAGGGGGCCTTGCAGTAATATTTAAAAGTGTCACTATTTCGTATCAGTTAACCAACCTGCTAGTTAGCGCGGCTTAGCTGTATTCTGATGCACTACCCCACTGACAGTGCTATGCTGAAAGAAGCGCACAATTTGAGGACTTAAGGTAATATCTAAACTTTTTATAGCAAATGACAACTATTAATGAAGGAATACTTACGATCACATTAGTTAGCCTGGAACTATTCCAGAAGATTCACGTCCTAATAATAAGAAAACGTACTCTTAAGGCGAAATACGGATGCCGTAAAAAGGGTAGGCATGTTTTAGGTCACCTGGCTGCATCCATAGCGGACCCTAAAACGACAAAGACGCACGTCTGTAAGCTGCGGTTGATACCGACTCGTAAGGCCCGTGTGCAGAAGAAAAAACGGTTCAGAAACAACCAAAGCGACGTTTGGAACTAGCGTTCCCGTCTTAGGCGCTGTGACTTTCATGTGCGACAGAGCCTCACCGCTCACTGATTGTTCCTACATATATCAGTAGCGAAACTATACCTCGCAGATATCGCAATAAGTCTTGAGCGAAATGACTTCCATGCACAGGTTTAAGCCTAAAAAAGTATGTGAAGCAGTTCGGCCCTTTTTTGCAGCATCAACCACGTACTTTCCCTATGCGACCACTATTAGATCATAAAATCCGCTTCTGTTGCATAACGTATTCAAGTCACTATTTTCACTGATGGGCATGTATCTGCAGCACTAAGGGAAGGTATTTGAGTTCGCAGTCTACTCGCAAGCTAAATCTCTGTTTTTAGAATTGTAAGCCGCACTTCCTTCTTACACAGTATAATCCTAGAGGCAAAAAAGTGCACCTGATGCCCGAAGAATCCGTACATCCTCTGGTGTTTCAAGTAAAGGTACACGAGTTAGAAGTGTCAGTACTGGCCTAAGCTACTGCACAGCGCACAAGCTACGCAGCATTTAGAATTGAAAACCGATGACAGGAGCAGGCGCAATGATTTCTTCTCTTTTTTTCATTCTGTACTTTCTATTTCATTCTGTACTTCCTTCCTATGTGAAAACCTGCGTTGGGGTGTCACTTTTATTCCATTATTTTGTGCCTCGTGTATCCCTTTATCGATATAGTCCTTCGTGAAAGCCGCTCTTCATCACCCCTTTAAAGCTTCCTCGAGAGATGTTGGTTGCCACTGTCGAACAGGATAAGCAAGCACTGACGCGGAAGCTTGTCTCATCAACATGGTTCGCATGCATTAAGCGGGAAAGGGGGTGGGGGAGAATAACAAGAAAAGGAAAGGATAGATCCCTGCAAGATCTGCATTAGTGGGCGCTATCCTTTCTCTGGCTCTATCTCTTTCTCTCTTTTTCTTTTATCTATGTTCGGTCGCCCGCGAGAACTGGTTCGGTGGAAAACCGACGATCAGAAGACGAGAGGGCAAAAGAATGGTTTTCCGATAAGCGAAGATCGATGCCGGTGCACCACCGATTCCGGTGGCTGCCAGGGGCACTCATCCCTCAAGGGCTGCGCGAATATGGTACTCCGGCTTGTACCTAGCACGGGCCCGATAGCTGCGATAGGGGAGCCAAGAGTGATGGCGAGGGGAAGAGAAAGGGGGTGGGGGGGGTGGAATGATGTTGCCATTCAAGCGCCCGCTGAGCACTCTTCATTAAGATATTGCTGGGTAAGTCGATCGCTGCTTCTGCGATGTGGTTTGAGCGCGTACGTATGCGAACGCGTTCCCTTCTTTTTTTCGTTCGAGACTGGGGTCTGTCGTAGAGTGCGTTGAAAGCAGCGTGACTTTGCTCATTCCGTACCGTGTTTACGGTGTGGCATGTGGGATTTAGCGGCACGACGGGCTATGAGGGCTCCGGATTAAATTCGTCCACGTTGGGTTCTGTAACGTGCATTGACATCGTGTAGTATGCGGTGAGTTTTCCATTTCGCTGCGATCAAAATGCGGCCGCCTCTGCCAGGATTCGATCCCTCAACCTTGGGATCAGTAGCCAAACGGCATAACCACCGAGCCATCGCGGTAGCTCGTCCCGTGTTTTTGTTATTAAATTAGCTAGTGCGTGTAAGTCTGAATAACTGTCATACCTTTGTAACGTTTTCCGTATCACGTACTACTCAGATTATGCTAATACCTAGGGTTCTCGTAGAACATCTGGTCTTCGCAGTAGTGCAGAAACGAAATTTCGATTTTTTTTTTCTAATGGCGTATTCTAATCGGTGATCCGGAGTACGTTTTCTTGATCCACGAACCAATAAGCGCGCTTCATTGGACGATTTGGCCGAGACGTATTTTGTGCTCCTTCACGAACTGAGGATCTTGCTCTAGATCACCATAAAGCTACCATAAAGCAATATCAACATGCCAGCTCCCCCAGGTATAGAATGCATGCTCTAAGATCCAGTGAAAAGATAAAAATATTCAAAAACCGTGTTGCTACATTAGCGAAAAGTAATGAGCTTGGAATTTTATTATTGAGTTATTGTATGTGTCTAGGCATCTGTCTGAGGTATTGCCAATTTTAAACTTTCAAATATATGCGAATCCGCTAATCTACACCACGAAGTTATGACATTCAACTCAATAAATCTGCTATTTTTGTATGTTTGCAATACGCTGACCAGTAAAGACAAAGTTCGAGAAGTTGAGAATATTTGCAGAAAGTTTCTTTATTGTCTATACAGGACTCGGCATAATGAGCAGGAGCTAATCCCAGAATACGAAGACCTCGCGTTATTCTATGGAGTGACGCGAAAGCTGCGTGATATTCAATGTGCATCGTTCCTATCAACACTGTTCGTGCAGCGTATGCCGCATTTTCTTTTCCCTTCTTCCGACTTCTTCAAAAAAAATTACACCAAGAGGATTTCAGGAGCGAGATGGATATACCCGCCATTTCCTCTAAGCAGAGAAGTCCGATTCAGACCACGTACCAGAGCGATATTTTTTTCTAATCACCTCTCTTTTCCAAGACGGCGGTTGAGGCCTTCCGGCTGACCAGTTACATTGTATCCAAGTTGCTGCTTTTCTCAATTTACAATTCTTACGGTACTAGAGACCTAGTTTCTCGCTTTTCTCGTTTATCTCGCAAAGTCTTCCAGCAAAAAATAAATAAATTGGTTTGAATTTGTATGTGTTCCACAACGGACAGTTTTTCAACTAAACATAAGAGCTAACATTGAAGCACATAACGCCGACTAACAGCGACACGCGAAGCGAGTTTACATTTCGGTCGGTCAGCTTCGAGAGCAGTAACAAAAAAAAAAACTTCATCCCCCTTATTTTTTCCCTTCCTCCGCTTTCACTTCCATTGCGGACAAAGAGCAAAAAAAGAAATGAATTAAGCAAAAGGTTATCCTTGACATCTATAAGGGACCAAGGCGATCTCTTACAGAATACGACAGCTGTCTCACATTTAATTAAAAGGTGATGTATGCCTCTGAGAGAAGCAGACTAGTCGTAATGAGTTGTCATTGCGTTACCAACCGCTATATCTTCCCTGGCGGCCGTTCAAATTCAAATTTTTTCAAATTCAAATTTTTTATTAATTGATGAAAACACGAAAAAAGAGTGTCCAGCACTGTTTGGACCCGTAGCCGCAGGCTAGTTATGGGTCCAAGAAATGAAATTACATAATGCAGACACTTCGTCGCATGCACAGTAAAATCTTAGAAGAGCGGAGAGAGAGATATATACGTAGTACGATATATTCGAAGCAAGCCTGGCAATAATTTCGCACCTGCATAAAGGAGTGACGTTGGTGATCCGTTCTTGAAGCAAAATGAATACGTTTATCGATGAGATAGTTTTAATATTATGGTCAGCTTATTATTTATTACATAGGCTGCCTTAATTTTTAAAAGGTACAAAGAGTACGAAAAAAGTACAGAAACCCATGGATGAAGTAAAAGTTGTATGAACACAGACAACTCAAAATAAACATGCGTCCGTATTTTCGGCACACAGGCGACTCTCTGCATTTTGGAGAAATTCGAAATTTAGAAAATGCCTAAATACTGAGCTAAGGCGCGCAGAAACTGAGAATTACATGAAGAGATTCTCCCAGACATAGTGATGATGCAAAACTACGGTGAGAGAGCAGTCACTTCATACAAAAGGTAATTGTTGCTGAACTGAATGAAATTTTATCTACCGTGGGCGGACTTGCTGGCCTTGAAAATTTAAACGCCATTGATAAATTTTTTATCAATGATGTAAGTCCTACCAACAGTGCATTGGCGTACAATCCTGTTCATGTGATCTCGTCAGCCGTTTGACTGATTTTGTATTAGCACCTGTGACGAAGTAGACACATTGATTAAAAGTATAAAGAACGTATTACCCGCAAGGTATGGCGGTATAAAAGCAATCCCGTAAAAATATGCGTCAACCGCAGTGTGTGATATTTTGGCCTATATCTTATATGCAATGTTACGAAGTGGATTATTTCCAAATGGCCTCAAGATGGCTCGTGTATGCCCTCTTTTGTAAAGGTGGCTAAAGAAATGAAATTTCTAATTCCGGCCCAAACTTCGTTTTCCTGGTACTGTCTAAAGTACTTGAAAGCGTTATCAACTGCAGCCTGAAAGCATTTTTTTAAAGCACAATGTTATAAGCTTTTGTCCGTATGGATCCTTAACCACATCTTCAGAACAATCGTTAATAACCTTCGAAGACAGATTCATTGGAAATAATTAGCACCGCTGTTTTTAAATTTTCGGGAGGCGATTGATTGCGTTCAATGTGATATCCTGGAAAGTTAGCCGTCTATTGGGTGCGAGGAATAGTTAAAGGAATAGACTGCAGTATGTGGTTATGAATAGCGTATGCTCCGACAAGTTAGTTCTGCTTCAGGGTGTTCCTCAATAGGACCTCTCTTGTTTCTAATATACTGTAATATATCATTCAGATACCTGATCACCTGACCTAGATATGTTTGTACAGGATACCAACGCATCATTTACAGCCAGCTCTTTGATTGCTGCAGAAAATATGGTAAATTCTTACATTACAAATTTGCATGTTTGGCTACAGGCTAACAGACTCAGACTGAATCTTTCTAAAGCTAATTATGTTAAATATAGTCGCCTAATGCTGTCTAACGATATGTTTTGAATTTAGATATGGAACAACTAAAACAAGTTACTGTCCACACATTTCACGGTGTTTGGTTTATGAAAATCTTTTAAGGAACACTGATATCTCTGAACAATGATCTGAGAAAAGTAACCGATTACTAGCATAAAATTGCTAGTTTAGTGCAAGTCGGCGCTAAGCGTTCAACATGCGCTGCTTTATTCCCGACTCTCATACTGAATTCTTATTCGGGGTACCATCACCCACAGAAATCTTCACAGGCTGTCTGTCATGCAAAAAAGGCTGCTAAGAGCTATAGAGCTCTATGAGAGGTGCTACGAAAAACCACATCTGCACACTGTCCCACTATTCCACAAAAACATCATGCTCAAAGACAATCAGATTTACTACTTGCGTTTGTTTCAGTACATACATCAGCACATATTATATGTCGCAAATTCTGATTACAACCCCTTAAGATGCCAGCATGGTATGCACGGACAGCCCACCCCAGAAGTTCGTGCAAATTATAGAAAACAAAAGCTAATTCACCGGGTTCCCTGCCCTCTTAATCGGTTCATTCTGAATTTTGATTTTTGCGTGATCAAAATTGTATTTAAACGCAACATTAAACAATATCCAAATGAAAACATTGCAGAATTGTCTTCACTCTAAAACTTGTAGCTTTCTGCTGAATTTTTTTTACTTTCATGTCAACCTTAACACATCGGCTGAGTTTTTTTGCGAGTAAGGGTTGGACAACGATCGCCCCAGTTGCAATTTATTATCTGTGTGCTCACTGATGATGCTTGCATATAAAACTGTGATTATTTGTTCATTAAGATTTTACTCTATAATTTGTGTGTTCTTGTAGCTCATGCGTGTGTAACAATCATTGTAACACATGCGTATTTTAAACTGTATTGAGATGTGTTGTTTTTATTTGTGTTATCTTGCCGTTTGATTGACCTCTCAAATTGTGCTAGAGTGCCGGGGAGGGGGGGGGGGGGGGGGAGAGATGAGCGGTAAAGGTTTTTCAACCTTTATCCTCAGCTGCCTCTCTCTGTGGAAAGAAAACAAATAAAGAAAAACTATTTAACCGATACCTGTGCGAAGCCGAAACATTCTTGGGGGCGTGCCTATTTTCGTAGCAATACTATTTAACGTTAAACTCCTCAAGACCTAAAGATGTTGCGGCCCTAGCCCAGACTTGCACTGTTTCTATGAGGCCATACTTTTTCTTGGAAAATGTTGACACCAGAGAAGCACTTCCAATCCGCCCCAGCAAACCAGGGGTTCAACTATCGCAGCATTTTGCACCAGTGGCCTCGTCAGTCACAGTTACAGCCTTCGACGAGAAAACTTGCTGATTAGTGATGCATGGTCCAAACGTGTGACCAGCTAGCTCGAGCTGAGGCATCACTTTAGTGCGAACATATCGAGACAAACTATATAGTTCCGATTGCATTACATCTTCTGCATCATGACGCAGGATCAAACGCAGCAGCGCTTCGAGTTCTGGCAAAGGAACCTGAAGAAAAGAGGCCTCTTAGCACGAGGCCCGGTAATACATCCGCGAGAGGGCAAGACGGGAGGGGAGGTGTCCGGGGAGAGTTTTTCGGCTCCCGATTTATGAGCGCCTCGTTTGGATGCGGTGCGGCGGAGTCGGTCCTTAATTGGGAGCCTTATCCGCACCCTTTACGCCCCGCGCACGGCGCGCCGATCGGCTTGCCGCGACCCCCCGGCGTTGCCTCTAAGCTGCCGAGCGTGATGCGGCCGTCTTCTTCAGCGAAGGTGGCGCCGCGTGGGAAGCGTGATTTCTGACCTGGATCATCACCGCGCATCGCGGCGCGAGGATTTGGCCCGAACAAGACGACGGTAATGCGACTTGGTCGACTGCCCTAAGTCAGGTTCCGCTGCCGGCCACTAGGGCTTAAGAACAGTCTAGCAGACCCGAATACCTCTTTGCATCCATCGCTAGCGACCCCTCTACCCGTACTTTTATTCTTTCTTAGTTTATGGCTTCGTAAAGAGGTAGCAAATTGGAAGGCTGATAAGCAAGGTTGTGCGTTTCGAGGTCAGTTCTTTTTATTAATGCTGTAAGTAGTCAACATCGCATTAACTTGCCGAACCTATTAGCTTTGGTCGCCTGTCATGTTGTCTATTCACGGAAGCAAAGGAGCAAGTGCAAGTGGAGTGGCCGTGCACTACACTCACTATAAGTGGAGGAACTTTCTTCCGCGACAGTCGCTGAACAGTGGGAGCTCTACTAACTCCACTGCTAAGCGCAAGGCAGCGATAAGTTTTTATGTGACCATTTTATCATGCAGTTAGATGCAACAAGGTTTAATCAACATTTCGCAACAACATGGCTGTATAAAGAAGAGTAATATAAATTTGGTACTCATAAACATGTTGCGCTTGAGTATCATGTTAAAAAACTTTTATTACAGTCTTTAGTGTTCTTTAACTCCGTATAAGCTGAAGAGAACTTCTTGTTGGGCTAGTTGGTAATTGATCATTGTACTTTAAAGGCGCCAAAACCACACACACGCAAGCACGAGAGAAAACAGGCGCTTTGTCCCGTTCTCTTCTCTCGTGCATGTGTGTGTCTGGTTTTCGCGCCTTTAAAGTACAATGATCCGTATAAGCGTAATTTTAAAGGGCGTTGTAAATGTCACTGTAAAGGTACTCTAAAGGTCACTCGCTCTCGCGTTTGGCTAAGTCGAAATTTCGGAGCCATATCTACCATACGCATATTTCAAATTAACGGCTTCGCCAAACGCGTGTGCCAAATAGATCAAAATTAGCGACTGGAAACACTTCTATAAATGTGATACGCAAAACGTGAAAAGACCGATCTGACACAGAAAGAAAGAAAGAGAGAAAGAAAGAAAGAAAGAGAGAAATAAAGAAAGAGAGAAAGAAAGAGAGAGAGAGAAAGAGAGAGAAAGAGAGAGAAAGAGAGAGAAAGAGAGAGAGAAAGAGAGAGAGAAAGAGAGAGAGAGAAAGAGAGAGAGAAAGAGAGAAAGGAAGAGAGAGAGAAAGAAAGAAAGAAAGAAAGAAAGAAAGAAAGAAAGAAAGAAAGAAAGAAAGAAAGAAAGAAAGAAAGAAAGAAAGAAAGAAAGAAAGAAAGAAAGAAAGAAAGAAAGAAAGAAAGAAAGAAAGAGAAACCACTGGCAAAATAATGTCGCTTGGTAAGGTCTCGCGCTGTTGACTGTTCAGTTCCGTTCAGTTTTTTTTATTACCTTAACGGCCCTCTTTTTTCGGGGGTATTAGATAAGGGGTGGGATTTTATTGAAATGAGCAAACAAACAGCGAATATTACTTAGCACTGAAGGATGACCTTGCATTAAAGCATGACTGATAGAAAGAAATGTTCCCTCCAGAATGGAGGAAAGCCTGAATATTGTGAAACATTTAGAACTTGTGAAAGAACCTTAGACGGTTAACCTAAACTTTTTAGAAGATTCAAGCCGTGGGAAAAGACAAGGGGTAAGAAGACTGCTCAAAACAAGCGCTTCTTCCGTCCAGTTGTCTTGTCTCTTGCTTTTCCTGCGCTTTGAATTTTCAATACTGCTATGCCAACTGAGGTAGCAAGCAGCTCTGTTAAGCCTATTTCTTTGTCCTTTTCGTTCTGAGTGCAACAAAGACGTTAATACACAGAACAGAACCCTGCCAGGGCATTTACAAGAAAACAAAAAATTGGGGGACCCAGGGGGTGGAGGGGTAGGGGGAGAATACCTAGTTGCTCAGTGGCAACGATCTCCAATGCTAATCTCTCTTGAGCTGAAACACTGAGTAGTGGTGTCCAATGGCAAGTCATCTGTCATGCTACTCGACTCCTTGAGGGTGCGAATTACATCACTTTCGCTAAACAGATGTGGATGGTGTGGCGTTCGTCAAACAAAAGCGCTGATGCCTCGACGTCCGCCAACAGCTACCGAGCACTGGAAACAAGATACCACGTTGGGCGAGGGATAAGTTTCCACTCATTTTAAGGGTGGGGAAGGAAAGGCCAGCATGATGAATTAGGAGAGGGGATATGCGCTTTGCGGACAAAGAAGTCACTTACGCTTATCTGTTATTTCATGGATGAAACTGACTCCAGGTAATTTTGCACACCTTGCTGACATCTGCCACGTAAAACCAAAAGCCGCATAGACCATTCCTTTCTCCTTCCTTTATGCTTCTTTATTTTGAAGGAGATCTTATTTCCGGAACTTTGGCAGGGCTCGTATTTGTCATCTAGAGCATCAACGTGACTCCACATGGGCATCCCGCTCGGGCGGCAGCTTTCTGTGCGCAATGATTTTCGTATGCCAGCCAGTGCTGATTTCGGCGTTAACTGTTGGGCAAACTACACTAAATTTATTTTTATTTGCCGACCCTTATTAGAAGTGCCAGTACGTTATTTCTGCGTTATGCCTAGAGTAATGAATCTAAGCGTTTTAAATTACTGACTTCGTGTCTGAGGCTAGGAAAGCGAAAAAACGGATAAATCATACAAGAAGTAAGCTACTCTTGGTGTGACTTGCATATTCAGATAAACACGTAAACTAGAAAGAAAGCAAACCAGTTCTCGTGTACTTTGCGGTTCATTGTCATTTGTCCGATAAAGAGTATGCAACCTTTCTACAAGGGAATGTTACGCGAATCAACTCGTGGAAAAGTTTATCGTTGTCCGCAAGCAATGCGATTCACCATGAGAGGTTGGAGCTCAGTTAACGTTCTTTAAATGATTGCATGCAATGAAGACCGGAGTGTGGTGAACTAACACTGAATGGGTGCGATGCATGCTGGAACGAATAAATACTGGAAGCTGCGTAGCTTAAATATTGTGGCAGGTAAGCGACTTGGACCTCATCGGCGTTCAGTCATGAGAGGGAATTCTATAAAACGTCGTCTGACTAAAAAAGGTAGACAATTAATGCAGACGATCGCTCCGAATGTGCTGCGTGTGCTGCGAATGAGAGCATAAACTGCCCTTTGACACAGGGTTTCGCGAGATGGTTTTCAATGCACGCCCCTTTCCCCTCCTCACACTAACCGCAAAGCGCGCTCGAGTGCCGAGTATTACTGCAGCGTTCCGTCCCCTTTTACAGCGCTCAGCTGCTAAGGTGAAGATTGGTTGCTTGGTTGGTTGGTTGGTCGCAAATAAAGATAGATGGCACATACCTACTACAGAGCAGTGGCGAATACACAGGAGATGAATTAAGGTGAAGGTTAATGCGGGGTCGCTGTCGTCGTCATCAAAAAGCGCTTGCGACTGCGTCACCACCCAGTGTGCATAGCCCGTGCCTCTCAGCTCGCTCTAACTTCATCGTTGTCAGGTGGGCGCATGGTTGCTACAAGATTACGCCGAGCGCCATGAAACGCTTATCATGAAAGCATCATGAAATGACGGCCTGAAGCGGCTTCCTGCGTACCTGCGCAGAAGCATCCCCAGCAGCAGAGGGTCTAAAGCGCCCACTTCCCCATTAGGCCACAGGTCATTCTTGTCAATGAAGATATATGAACAAATTCATTAATAACAGGTGCTCTCGGGCCGATGCACGAAAACACCCGGCACGACAAGATGCTCAAGTCCATGCAACCACTTCTCTCTCGCCACAAAGCAGTAGTTGTGACCCTTCCAAAACCAGAACATACATCGCCACTCATTTAAGTGTGCCTGAGACCGAAAGAATGAATTGGTGTCCCTGGCACCACTAATGTATCGCAGCTAATCACGCGTGACAGCAACTTTCAAAGCAAATGCGACAATAGCAATAGCATAAAGTGGACAAGCAAGTTCTGATCCTCCGCAATACAAAGGGTGTAGTCTCCATTTCATTTTTGCCCAACAAAATGCCCCACTGCCACTTTTTTTAAGCATCGCTTTAACAAGTTTCGTTATAAAATTCCGCAAGACGAACGCGTGCTGTTAGCGCACCTCGCCTGAGTCTTTTTAACGTATAGCTCGCACCATGAAATTACAGCATTCGAAACAGTATTTTCTTTTTCCTTTCTCGTGCCTCACGCGGGCTGTACAATACTCTCACGACTGGTTTTGCTGAACCGGTATGCTCGATCTATTGCAGCCACCCCAAAACTTTACAGAGAAAAAGCATTATAGGAAGCCTCCACAAAAATTGCACTTCTTTTCACAGCCGAAGAATGAAATTAAACACTATAGAAACACGTATTCGACCTTCTCTATGCCACAAGATAAAATGTTTATTGCTGTGTATGTCGGCTCTAGGTTTGCCTTTGGAACCTGTCTTTTAGTTTATTCTGTGCACGCATGGTAGAGGCAACTTTATATTCAGCATGCCTTGTTTCAATAAACCGCTTGTGAGTGCAACGTTCGTAAGTGTGTGCGAGTATTTCTTGCTGATGTGAATGCGCTTATTGCGCTGCAGTCATGTCTCAAGAATGCAACCAACTCACCCAAATGCTGGTTTTATCACCATATAGGGGGACTACAGTGAAGACGCATTCGAACATAGCATAGGTGTTTGCGTTAACAATAAAAAAGAAGGCATGATGAGAGTCATTTGCATCATTCTACAAGATGCTGGTGTTTTCGGCTGAAGGAACCAAACAGTGGGTGGCATGCATCAACATGCCGATAATCGAAGTTCAAGCAGAAATAAACAGTGCAATTCAATTAAGAAGGTCTTCTGTACATTTTATATAGAAAATTACGTTATCTCGAAAGCTACGCTTAGTTCTAGATTCAATATCACCAGTAAAAAGCTAAACACAGGAATAAATAAAGACCGCGACAGCTGAATCAGGAAGCAAGTGCCGTCACTCGCATATTCACATGAAAGTGGTACGTGAGCCGTGAGTGCGATAAAGTGATGTAATAGTCATATTGTCAAGAGGCAGAGCCGGAGCACTTCTCTGGGAGCAGGAAACGCCGCACAAAAATAACATATAGCGGGCATCTTATGACGAAGATTCGGCAGATTCTGTGTCAGCTATTTGAGCTGTTTCAGTGTCGGATTCCTCAGTGGACGAGCTGCGCCGACGTGTCGTAGGTGTCGCCGTCGGCAAACGCTTTACTAACTCACGCTTATAGGCCTTGTGCCTCTTCAGCTCTGCGCGAAGCATAACCGTCAGCAGGCAACCGATGACAAACATTCCAGTGACCACTAGGTTGGAGGCAACATATCCGAACTCGGCTTGCACAAATGTACAAATCGGGGTGATTACTAAGCTCGCGCCTTGGGCGGCTATAATCAGCAGGCTTGAAGGCATCCCCTCATTTAGCGGATAAGTTATTTCGGCCCCGAGCTGTACACCGAGAGGCATGTATCCTGTCATGAAGAAGCCGAGGAACAGGCAGGCGATTGTTGTCAGTGCGTGGGATCGAGCCAGCAGCAGGAGTGTGTGCAGAAACAGTGCTATCGTCGAAAAGATGTAAGCGGCCAGTGTGACTTCCTTGAACATATTTGTCTTGTCGACAATCACGCCGCCGACCCAGGAGCCGAGAAGCCCGGAGAAAACCATAGACAGCCCGAGAATTCCCGCGAAGCTCTCCTCGCTGGGGAAGTAGGTTATAATCACCGGGTTCAGTAGGGTCGAAATGGAATAGAAGCCACCGGTGTTGATTCCATAGGACAGCAGCAAGAGGATGAAGTCGCGGTCACTCATCAAGGTCTGCATGCCTTCTCTGAACGAAGCCTTCGTTTTGGCATATCGGTTAAGCATCTCGGAAAAGCTGGGCGGGTGCTTGGGCTTTTCAGAAAAAAACGCAATAGTCAGCAAAAATGCCGCGCAGCTTACGGCGGCGACTCCGATGCAAAGAGCCCTGAGAGACCCTCCGATGTCCTCCCGGTTGATGGCTTGGGGTGGCACGAAGAATCCTAGTGCTATGCCCACATGGACGCCTAGCATTCCTGCCGAGGTGGCCGTAGATATCTCTTCGTACTTGAACCATGCCGATGCAAGGCGTGATGGCACAGCTGCGGTGAAAGCTGTGGCTAACGCTGGCAAAGCTTGTCCAATGATCACATAGCCGAATCGGTCGGGGTCTATGCTGAACAGCTTGATGCACGAGCCAATCGCCGAGCTGCAGGCTCCACAAAGAACAGTTACGCGGATGCCGTAGTTATCCAGAACCCATGCGCAGGGGAGAGCCATAGTCACGTATACAACGTAGAAAATCATCGACGTCCAGGACACCATGCCGCTGCTGACGTGGTAGTACTGCTGGACTATGTTCGAGATGATTGAGTACTGAATCCACTGGAATGCCGGCATGAGGGTAGCAACGCAATAAATTATTAGCATGAAGAACCTCCGCGTCGTGGCCATAACAATGACGTCTCGAACAGCGGTTGACAGAGACATTGTGAAGCGGCTGAACGCTGTAGTCTTCCAAAGCGTTGTCATGTCGCGCTCCTCTCCTGATGCAAGCCCGCCATCCTGTCGAGCGGCAGCCTCCTTTGGTTTCGGCAGCCGAAAGTGAATCTGCAGAGACGACTGGGAAGCAGCTGTCACTTCGCCTGGCGAACAGCCGCTGTCGTCACTGTCGATTTCCTGCACACCCGTAACACCAAACCGGCTTGGAGGGGCCACGGGGGCAATGGTGGGTTGCGTTGAAGCAGACACAAGCAGAACTTTCTTGCAAGCGCCATCTGAGTGTTGCGTGTCTTCTGTACCACTGGTGGCGCTCAGCACGTCTTCGGTTGCCGGTATGATGGCGTCCTTGTCAGAAGAAACTTTTGCAGGCGAGTCTTGCGGTGGCTCGCAGCCAGAAGAGCCTGTATCTTTCTCAGTGAGTGTCTCCCAATATTTCCGCCGGTCGTTGGGCTCACCGAAGAACCTCTTCCATTTCATAAACTTCCTTCTCGGTGGCTTGCGAACCGCTGGAGCCAAGTCGTCACTTTCGTTCTCCCAAGCTCTTTCTGATGACGGAGACAAAGTTTCACTTTTCTGTCTTGCACCGGACTGTGCGATTATCTCCCTGTCCATGCTGCTAGCTCCCACGCTGCTGTCGAGACTATAGCCTCCGTCATCGACGACGTTCCTGTTCGGGGACATCGATTTGGGACGCTCGTCTTTCGTGTCCTGCTGTACTATTGGCTGCACGCGATGGGTATTTGGCGAAGAAAGGACTGGCTTGCTTATATTCATCGTAGTCTTGGAAGGGTGAGTGGAGGCCTGGCTTTCCAAAGATGATGGTTCGTATAATAAAGCTGCAAACCATGGCCTATCTTCTCTGCGTGGCTGGGCATTAGCGAAACTGATGCTTTCAGCAGAACCACTCGGAACACTATCCGCCGAGCTCAGTGCAGCCACGGTGGGTTTCTTCAGTGTCGATCTTGGATAACCCGTAGAAGGACTGCTTGGTTCACTCTCCGGCGAGCTCAATGCAGCAGCGGTGGGTTTCTTTAGTATCGATACTGGATAGTCTGCTGGAGGACTGCTGGGTTCACTATCTGTAGAGCTCATCACAGGTGCAGTGGGCTTCTTTAGTATCGACGCTAGATAGGGCGAACTTGGAGCAGTTCGCTTTTGCAGTGACAAGACCTCGCTTGAGAAAGTGACCGCCGGCTTTGCACTGTCGTAGAGCTCGGTACTAGGAGGTGTTTCAACTAGTACTTGCTCTTTGCTTTGCGGTACGCTTTCTTGTGCCCCCGATACTGGCTTCTTGTGCTCGGGAGAGCTTTTCCTTTTTTGCACGGCTGTGCGGGAGACCAACGATCCTGAACTCACCGCTTTGGAGGCGCGTTCATTGGGCAGGCTGCAGACGGAAGAGGCCCGCTGGGCTCCTTCGCTCTCGGTGCTCTCAGGGTAGTGACTGCTCTCACTGTCCAGTTGCAGCAGCGGCGACCAGTCGTCAGCAACGCGATGCTGGGTTGGACGGAGTCCGTGTTCTTCAGCGACTTGCGCCTGGGGAGAACTCTGAGCATGCCAGGTGGGCGAAGATTGGCCGTCATCTTGCGGCGCTACCTGACGCTCGACACTAGTGTCGTTGCCAGCCGGTGACTTGCGCTGTCGCTCTGTCGGCTTCATTCAGATGCAGAGGTATGGCGGAAAGTTGGACGGAATATAGAATGGCTGGTGACGGCGCTGGTGGCAAAAAAGAGTCAGATAGGCTGCAACACAACCAGGACGCGCGTGTTCTTGGCCTTGGCGTTTTCTCTTCTTCGTCTCCTTCTCTGCCTTTCCATCGAAGCCTCGCGTGGCTAATTTATTAACTTCTTTTGTTTCTCTCTAAGCAGCACAATGCATTTTTATTGTTTTTGAAGTGTGCCACAAGGAATAGGCCAGAAAAGGAGAAAGGGGATATGTAGGAAACATTTTCAAAGGGGTGGAGACCAATTTTGCTCAGAGAGACGCAGATATTGTCGACGCAGCGGTTTTCGATGGGTCACTCTGCCACCGCAGGCCCGCCTGCCTGAGGAAGCATTTTCGCACAGAAGCCCGTGGCTGGCTCGTCCACAGCAAGTGACGCATATCACACAAGTCCAGTGAAGTGCCACAGTGAGGGCACTTGTCAGTCGTTCACAGTTGCTTGTCATGCCACCGATAATGGACACATGCGATAAGATCTGCCCCTGCCCTTATCCGGCGCACGTATGCCTCCTCCTCCAGCTTAAGACTACGAGGGAGTGGGTGCGAATGCGGAGGACTTAGTTCTCGTGTTCGCAGGCGCATAACTTCTTATTCGGATACGTGGGAGAGTAGCGCTTCTGGCCAGCTAGAGATAGGTGGCTGGTCGTCAGATGCGTCAAGGTGTACCATAAAATCCAAGTGAATATTATGCTTATCGTGAGCATGGCAGCGATTCCAGCGCATATGCACAGGACAAGGATACTGTGTGCACAGCTGATGAATTGATTGTGTAATATAGAACGTGCACCTGACAGCCTTTAGTTGTTTAAGGGCGGCGAGGGTGCCGGTGTTGAGGTGAACTATATATATTGAAGACGTGGGGGGGGGGGGGGGGGGGGTTGAACGAGCGGAAGTAAATCAATGGCATTGTAAATCACTTGAAGTTCTAATACCCAAGAGGTGCACGCATCTGTGGTATATGTCAAGCGAGAGTTAAGATGAGGTCTCCTTTAAAATGTTGACCTGCATCTAGCTCATAAATCTGGCATTGTTGGAAATGTTAACAAAAACAGCAGATAGCATTGGCAAGCTGCTGTTCTTGGACCAGAAACTTTCATCCTACAGGTTGCGTAGGCTTCCTCTTACCTAGCGAGTTCTCTTCCCAATAATTCTTGTTATACCACTCATTCATCCGAAATAAAGTAAGGGAATAGCATATGCTGATATTATTGCATAAATAACGTAACAGTTAAACGGGTGAGTTGGCGATTCTGTGTTAACTGCCCGGTCCACCAACGTTGTTGACTATTCCTGACTCCTGAGAGTGAAAATCATGTTTCCCATCGTTGGATAGCAGTGATTTCTTGTTTAAACACACCACCCGACGAACAAGAAACTTGCTATACGTACTACGTAAAGAATGAAAAAAAAAACTGTGTGTCATCAAGCTGTCTTGCTATATAATGAATTAATTGATTAGACGCGCAACACGTGCGTTTGGTTTCTGCTTCTTCGCTCCTTCACCAGAGGATTGCCATTTATTATACATAATCTGAGTAAAAGAACAGTTGTGTCAACCGTCGTCCACTCTTTACGTCTACGTGTTTCACGCTGTTGCACAACAATTCCTTGAAGAAGCAGTCAGCAGTCCGTTCAGTTGTTTAATTAGCCCCTCCTCCTCTCAAGTCAATTTAACCAAAAATAACAATACCATGCTTAAGCATCACAATCAACAAAAATAAAATGAACTATCATCGTTTTCTCTAAACACAGCCATAAATATTTTAAGGCACCCCACAGGTCAGAAAGCTCAAGCGCACTTAACACGAAATAGCACCGCGCTACATCACACATCAATTCAAGTTGCGGGAAATCAGAGAACGAAAATCGTGTGGCACAGAAAGTTTCATAGCCTAGTGTTTTCCGCAAATGTGTATGTCCAGCAGCCGGTGTTACCATATTATTCTCAGGGGTGCACCCTGACCGTTAAACAATAAATACAAAGTAATGCGTCCACTTTTCAAATAACAATTCCTGTCAGCGCACCCTCGTTCCTTTCAATCTGACACACGTGCGCTCTGGGTTGCCGACTGCCCACTGTCCTCACGGCGGTCACTGGACGCTGGGCTACCACCGGACGGAATAGTGCGCTGGCTTCCTTGCGCGGGGCTGTGGTCCCCGGTCGAGGGTACTGTAGGCCCACTGCGCCTTTTCGCCCCCTCCCTGTAGGCTTCCTGCCTTTTGAGCCTCGCTCTGGTGTTCGCCGTCATCAGGCATCCCACGACCAGCAGTGCCGACAGGCAGATGTTGGATACGAAGTCGCCGTAGGTCTCCTGGATGTGTGACGACCCGAGGATCATGAGGAACCCTATAGCCTGGGCGGACACGTTCATTATGTTGGCGCTCATCCCTTCGGGCATCGGGTAAGTTATCTCGGCGGCAAACTGCAGACCGATGGGTATGTAGCCGGTCATGAAGAAGCCGAGGAAGAGACAGGCAAACAGCGACAGCAGGTGGGATCTGGCCGACAGGATGAACGTGTAGGCGAACAGGCCGACGGTCGAGAAGGCGTAGGTGAACAGCGTCACTTCCTTGTACTTCCCCGTTCGGTCGAGCGTCACCCCGCACAGCCAGGAGCCGACGAGGCCGGCCAGGATCAGCGCCAGCCCCAACCAACCGGCGAACGTCTCCTCGCCAGGAAAATAGACGAGGACCACTGGGTTCAGCAGCGTCGAAAGCGAGTAGAAGGCGCCCGTATTAAGGCCGTAGGAGAGGAGCAGGAGGCAGAAGTTGAAGTCTCCGAGCAGGGCGCCGAAAGTGGCGGCGAAAGAAAGCCTCGTCGTCGAACGACGAGTCAGCATCTCGGAGTAACTGGGCGGGTGCTCTGGTTGGTCCTTGAAGGCCACCAGGATGACGAAGAGGCAGACACAGCTCGCCACCGCCACGGTCGCGGACAGGTAGAGAAGGGAGCTCTCCACGTCATCGACGTGCACGACATTTGGCGGAATGACGAAGCCCAGGGCGATCCCCAGATTGTTCCCGAGCACACCCAGCGAGCAAGCGGTCGAAATTTCTTCGTACCTGAACCAAGCCGAAGAAAGACGCGGCGGGATGCCCAGAATGAAGGCTTGCGCAAACGCCGGGAATGCTTGGCCGCAGATGACGAGGGCGAACTGTCCGGGCTTGACGGCGAACGTTTTTATGCAGGCTCCTATGGCAGTACCGGCGGCACCAATGAGCACGGTTACTCGCAGACCCATATTGTCGAGGATCCAGGCCGACGGAAACGCCAACACCATGTAGCCGATGAGGTACAGCATGGACGTCCAAGAGATCGTAGCGTCGCTTACGCCGTAGTGGTCCTTAATTACGCTGGCGATGATGGAATACTGTATCCATTGAAAAGCGTTGATCATGGACAGCGCGCAGAACGTTAACAGGATCCAGTATCGCTGCGACGTCACGGTCACTACGATGTCACTGAGGATGCTTGTCATAGTGAACGTGACTTTGGATGGCTTGGACCCTTCCGCAGGCTCTACCGACTGCCCTGCAGTCGCGGCTTGGGATGTCGATGCAAGGGTGCCGCTCTGGGGCGATATCTCAGTGCGCTGTTCGGAAAACGGTGACGTCAGAGAAAGCTGCTGAGCCTGAGCCTCGGGTAAGGAAAGCCTACGGGCACCTGCGGCTCCCAATGGAGTGGGATCTTCGATCTGGTCTTCGTCAAAGTTGAGGAGAAAATGCGGGCTGTACAAGGACGAGTTAACTTCTAGAACCACGTTCACAAGGTCCGCGCTGGACGTACGTTTAATGTCGATAGATTTTCTATGTATCGTCTTCCCCATAGCATCTGAAGCACCACTATCGTCTTTCTCCTCACTGTGGCCAAGTGCTTCGTTTGCAGTCGCGCCGGCTTTCCGGGCTGTCGGCGTCTGCGGAGATGTATGAGCACTGGATTCGAAGAGTGACTCCCAGTACACGCGTTGGCCGTTTTTCTTCAGCGACAACGCTTGCGCTGTTTTTGAGGGTATCGACGAACCTCTGCGTCCAACACTGAGGCTCGACGAATCCGCTGATAGCTGTTGCGGTTGCGTCTTCATAAAAATAACACTCGCTGGATCCGGTATTGTCTCCGATTCGTGCTTAGGCCACTCTTTGAAAGACGACGGAGTGCGATGCGTCTGCTTCCTCTCTGGCAGGAAACTTGAGTCGCAGACTTGAGCTGCAACGCCGGGTTTACAACCCACCGGCTGGCTCTCAGCGTTGTTTGACGGTTGAATCGAAGCCGTTGTTGCCGCGTCGGAATTCTCGGCATCGCTGGTTTTCGGCTCCGCAGGCGTCCCGCTATCCTGGTGAGCGGTTGACGAAGGAGGCGATGTTTCCCCATCATCCTTCTTCTCAGGAGATACTTCGGTCGCAGCGTTGCTCCCCGGCGAACCCTGCGGGTCATCCTCGCACAAATCATAGCATGTCGTTGCTACTAGCGCAGATTTACGACGCTTTCTTCGAAGAATATGGTTCCAACAGCTCCTCAGGGCGCCCACCTCTTGAGCCGTTTCATAGGCGCTGGAGCGCTCGGAGACGCTGATGTCCTTGGCGCTGGGCGACTTAGCTGCGGACTCCGCTGTAGTGAAGGTGCTTCCTTCGGAGGCCTCTAAGAGAGCGGTTGCTTGGCTGGAACCGCCGACGCCGCCAGTCGCAACGACAGTTTGAGTGGCGCTTGCTGGGGCGGCAGATCTCTCAGCTCGAGCCGGAGCCACGTTATTCGTACCCTTCGGTTTCTGTAGAGCAGAAAATTTCATGGCCGCGAAAGTTCGGGGCGGAACCTTCTGCTCCAATTCTTGACTTGCGTTGAGCTGGCGACCTTCCTCGTGGCTGCTTTTTTCTTGGCCAGTAGGAACGGGCCGCGCCTTTGAGCCTTCCTTGGCCCCATCGAGAACCGATGGACAGGACTTCGCTCGCGCGGTAGGAGCTGCATGAGATGCGGCGCGGCTCACTTTCGGCTTCGGGAGGCAAGGGAAACTGGCAGAATGCAACGTGGATGCGCTCATGGTTTAACGAAAAGAATCGTGGTGCTAAGCGTAGCTCAGTGTTCGAATATGGCGCTGCACGTGCGTGTAGCCTGATTGCTCCGTGCTTCGTCTTTATCTTTTGCTATAGAATGTTTCCCATCCAATCACGCTTCGTTCGACTGCGCCATAAATGAGAACGCGGGAGAATGTCTTGAAGCGGGTGCTTCCTTCTTGAAGTCATAGCTGCTTTATCTTTCACAGACGTTTGGTGTCTGTCTGTTGCTGCCAGGAAGAAAGAAAGTGCACAGGCCTGCTCACTGGCTCAAGCCGAGCAACAATCGCTACCACGTGCAGATAGAAGGAGAGTTGAAAGATGGGATAGAAAGAAAGGATAGTAAAGACGCGCTAAAGACAAGGGCGATCCCGGAGGTAGTGCAATACCAGGCCAACCGGTGGCGGGAGTGAAGCATCCTTCAAACTCTCCGCCACATTTCCAAAAATAAGTCCAACGTGGACCCGTAACAGATACCCCACGGGTCCGGACAATCGCTATCTACCCTGGTTTGAAAGAGCGAAATAAAGAACGCGAGCCGCGTGACAAGAAATTATTGGCGCAGTAGCATTACTAAGTGCGAAGGAATTAGAGGAATGCACTTAAATCTGCTAATGAGCGCAAATGCGAAAGCCTTTCTCTGTCCTCTCTTTTCTTTCATTTTTCATTTCCTTTTCTTTGCTGTAATTTTTGTTTCTTTTTTGTCTTTCTTTGCTTCTCGTCTTATTATGGGCTAAGATCAATTTTGTTTGATTTTTAACTTTTGTTCGTATTTTTTAAAATTAATTTCTGGTTTTTCTATTTCATTACATACATGTTGCTTAAGAACTGTTGGTTACTCAACTTTTACAGTTTTGTTTTATTTACCACGCAACTTATGGCTGACAGTTTGTGTGGTTAGGGCGCTCGACTACTGATCCGGAGTTCCCGGGTTCGAACCCGACCGCGGCGGCTGCGTTTTTATGGAGGAAAAACGCTAAGGCGCCCGTGTGCTGTGCGATGTCAGTGCACGTTAAAGATCCCCAGGTGGTCGAAATTATTCCGGAGCCCTCCACTACGGCACCTATTCTTCCTTTCTTCTTTCACTCCCTCCTATATCCCTTCCCTTACGGCGTGGTTCAAGTGTCCAACGGTATATGAGACAGATACTACGGCATTTCCTTTCCCCCCAAAACCAATTATTAATTATTATTATTTTTAGTTTGTGTGGACAGCTTCCGTCTACGCCACTCATGAGCCAAGAAAGACTTTCCCCTTAATAATGTGAAAAAGCACGGCTTTTTTTTTTCATGGTGGACACCACCGCCACGTACCTCAAAGCGTGAGTGAGATGTCCACTTATCCAGGGAGCCAGTTATGTCCAACATTCTTGGATAAAATGTTGGAAATTAATATTGTAAGATACTGTTATGAAAATATTGAAGGCAATAGTTCCTTCTTCTGATAAGTTGCAAAATATTTCTTTTATAGTGCTTCCATAGATTACATCGAACAGTTAAGACTGCCATATGTGATTTGTGAAAGCTTAACGTCCCAAAGCGACTAAGCCTATGAGGAACGCCGTAGTGAAGGGCTCCGGAAATTTCGACCACCTGGGGTTCTTTAACGTGCACTGACATCGCACAGTACACGGGCCTCTAGAATTTCGCCTCCATCGACATTCGACCGCCGCGGCCGGGATCGAACCCGCGTCTTTCGGGTCAGCAGCCGAGCGCCATAACCACTGAGCCACCGCGGCGGCTAAAGACTGCCATATAAAACAAAGGGGGAGGGGGGGGGGGGGAACGCTTTTGACGATAAACAAAACGTTAATAGAAGATGTGCAAGACCGTCTTCGGGTGATCTGCGGATATATTGATAGTTATAGTGAAATATTAAAATATATGAAAAACTGCGTTCGTAAACGGTTTCCCGCACAAAAATGCTTTTGTCCAGAATTGTTGCGTATGTTTCCGCCTTTCCTTTCCTCAAAATCAACACAATCTAAACCTTCCGCTGGCTTTGAGAAAGGGAAAGGCTCGTAATTGCCTTAATTTGCAAGTGGACGACACCGCCTACTCACAGCACGACTGAGGTGCCCACTGACGCCGTGAGCCAGTTACACTTGCTGCTCAGAGGCTTCACACAGACACACATCGCTGAAACCCGGGGTATGCGGCGAGAGCTAATTTTGAACTAAAAGCTTTCATAACGCTACGCATATGCCACACAACGCGAATTGGTACGAGCCGCGTTGTTGACGAAAAGACTGGAGCATGCTACCGAGATCCACCTGTGTATTTGGTGCCGGATTACCATACTAGGTTATGTACTGACAGATTCAACAGGGTTCTTACACGAGATGAAAAACTGCAAAAAAACATGCCAGCAGTGTTAAAAGAACGTGGTAAAAAAGCGAACTGCGGTTAAATCACCATAATTTCCATCGTCCAGTCAGCATTCAGTGTATATCCTCACCCGTTACATATACTATATTGGAATTGGGAATTGAAAAAGAAAATGTCCCTACCTATAGATAGTGCGCATATCCAAATATTCTAACTTTTAAACATCTATAGACCACGAGCTGGACGCCGGAATTAACGGTATTAATATTTTCTCTTGAACGAATATGTCACATTGAGAGTTCACCTCGTCTTTTTCGCACCTCTGATTGTGTCCGCAATCTCTAAAAGGGTGCACTGACACCCGGGTTCGAACCCGATCGCGGCGGAAGCGTTTCGATGGAGGCGAAACTAATAATAAACGCAATGTGGGATTTCAGTGCACGTTAAAGGTCGCCAGGTGGTTGAAATTATTCCGAAGCCCTCCACTACGGCACCTCTTTCTGTTTTTTTTTTCTTTCAGTTCCTCCTTCATCTATTCCCTTACGGCGCGGTTCACGTGTCCGCCGAGATGTGAGACAGTTACAGCGCCATTTCCTTTCCCCAAAAAACAATTTCATTTGAAGTTCTCTGCCTTGCATAAATGGTGGTGGTGGTAGTGGTTTTATTAAAAATAATAGTAAAAAGGAAGGAAAAGATTTTTGCTAGCCCCGGCATCTGCCATCGATACTGAAGCACCTGAGCTGGGGCAGCGGAAATAAAGGACAGCAGGCAGAATGGAGAAATGAAATGAAAGAGGTGAGGGGACAGGAATAGAGGACAGGGGGAGAAGTAATATGTACAAACTATTTACACAATAAGTAATATGTCCAGGTTGTGCGCGTGATTAGTTCAGTTTAGAGGAATTAAATCACACACGCGCACAGAACTGTGTAGGTTACAACTGGAGTGGGGCGTCCAGTTATTATGACGGCTCTGGCCAGCTGCTGCACAGCGCAGAGGGGTGTGCTCCGCTTTCCCGCGATGCCGACGATCTCTCGCTGTACCTCCGAGGCAGCAGGCCAGGGCGCGCAGGAGCCGTAGGGGGGTGGGCCTTGGGTCAATTGCTCATACTCGAGCAGCGCCGCGCCCATTCGTGAGCGCGGGTGCGAGCGCATACGCTGCAGCAGCGAGCCGCCGTCCGGTGCGCGGTGAAGCCGGTCGATGTGATTCAGTGCCCTGCGCGCTGCTTGGAGCTCAAGGGGCCACGCTCCTGCCTCAGCCAACGTTGCGGCGCACTGCGAGTTTTTGGGCAGGCCTAGGCACACGCGCAGGGACTTGCGGTGCTGAAGCTCGAGCTTCTTCCAGCACGGCTTGCGCACCGTGACGAGCGGCAGCGCATAGAGCACCGCCCCCAAAGCTGCGGCATTGTACAGACGCAGCGCGGCTTGCTGGGAGATGCCTTGCATAAATGACGCACTTTAATTATGGGCATTGAGCAGCTGCCACGAACTTGTTGCACTAGTTAGCCTGCCAATTTTTTGACCTTGGGAACAAAAAAAAATCATTTTCATCGATTATTCCCGACTCCACGCAATATGTTTTCCAGTTTCGGCGATCATTTGATGTTTCGGGATTCCTTTATTTTATTAATTTCATTTGGGTTTCACCTGATTATATTTGCAGCTCGCGGAATCAATTCTGTTTTCATTGCAAGCATTTGAAAAACAATAAAAAAAATCATGCCTAAAGCGCTATTCAGTATTTTCTACTCTTATCTCGAAATTTGTTCATGAAATGACTGAGTCAGGAGACGCCAGAGTATTGGTTTCTATAAAAGTCCACAACACGGCTTTCACATCGTATGCAGTCAGTACCTTCAGACAGCGTCCCTTTATAGAATTCCGAGCCTCGCTAATTATTTCTTCCACGTACTTGTCTACCACCAGCCTGACACCTAACCAGAGTCACTGCTAGTTAAAAGAAGCCCACTAGGCACCGATGGCGCGCGCAACAACGACGATGATGCAGAATCAATGGCGAGCTAGGATCGTGTTGATCGAAGACAGTCGTCTTTGGCGTGCATGGTCAGCGGTATATGTACACGACAGCAGCAGGGCTACAAGCAGCAGTAGCAGCAGCCGGGGAGGGCAACCGTGGCACCGGATACAACCACAGGCATTGATTCGCCTCGTTCGGCGACTGCTGGCATCGATTCTCGATTAAGACGACACGCCCCGTAATACAGACGCGTTACCTTCGCGGCTATGATGCCCTGGCGCACGGCGTTGGGCCTGAACCCGGTATGACCGCAACCAGTGCCCTGGTACGGCCTCCCTGACCCGCCGGGATTTCCCGCGTCCTCTCCCCTCCTTTCCACCTCTTTCTTGCGGGCTTTAGACTTCGCCCATGCCACGTTGCTGTGTTGACGTGTTGTGGTCGGGGTTTAAGTTTCTGGTGTTGTTACTGCTGCACTTACATACGTGGCCGGAATACGCAGTGATCTAAAAAGTACGCGTAAACTAACGAGAGTGTGAACTGTTTTGTAGAGAGAACCTTAATTACTATGCAGCGGTAAATAAAATAAACAGACTGACTAGGTGGAATATACTTACCGGGGTCTATCAGGTGAGCGTTGATTCTTTCGAAGAAAAGTTCTAATTAACATTACATCAAGTATAAGCATATGGCTACTACGAAATCCTATAGTGTTTTCTCAAATATTCTTAGGCGGATAAACATTCCTCGCTGAACTTCAGGCTCTTTGTTCAAATAAATTTCATTCAAATTCGAATTCAAACGCTTTTTATACAGGTATTGTTTCGTTTCAGAGTGACGATAATAGCGGTACACTAGGACTACAACTCTATGATGAACGAACCTGGAGACCGATAGGAAGGAATAGGCGCACTAAACTTCATATTAGGAACTAAGTGTAAGAGAAATGCACTGTCCTATCCACTTCTGCTTCCTTTTACTGTGTATTAGTTTGCATGGCTTCATTCGTGCTGGTTCTGCAAAATACATTTGTAACGATGATGATGATGATGATTAAATTTTATGGTGCAAGGGCATCTACGGGCAAAAAGTGCCATGCCACAAGGTTTTCTTCTTGTACTCAAGGCGGGGTCAAAGACCCATTTCCCAAACATTTAACCTGAATGAAGCCGAGCACCAGGCAGGGGAAAGCTTGTACCCCCTGTATCACCGGTGGGTACCCGCCGGCACTAGAGATCGAACCCCGCACCTCCCGCATGCGAGGCGGATGCTCAAACCACTAGGCCACCGCTGCTGTACATGTACTGATTAGTCCAACGCGGCGCCAATCCATCCATGACTGCAGATGGTAGGAGAAAGGTGTGACAAAAGCCAGGAACGAGAAGTTTCTCGCCGTTTTGCCAGCCCTTTTGAATCTGGAGCCCCGCATGGTGATACGCACGCACTGTCGTATTTCTTTTTTTTTCTGAACGCACAAAATGATTTACAGACAAGCATAATGCGCCGTTGAGAAGCCAGGTGCGCCTGCCATGAACTACGTGAGCTGCAGACACCATGTGCAACTACGCAACAAGCTTCTTGGCAAATGGCGGTAATTTTAAAACGACAGACAGCTACACACTCGAAATTCATGAATAGGAGCCTTCACTACGTGTTATTAATGTAGATTAGTGTCCGATACTCAGCCACTAGCTGATCACTTACACATGGAGGCGTAAAAACTGCACTGCGCTGAATTCCTCTGGGAAGCTACGGGCAAACTTGGCGATTACGTAGGCATATCCAGAACAGGTTTAAAGCCCCCGTCGGAGCGGTGATTTTATGCACCCTCGATGCTGGGACCAGACTCCCAATTAAGGATCAAGCCCATTCAGTCATCGTTCAGGTGTTCTTTGCTTTGTTTTTTTCGCTTCAATATAACGCGCTATAATGCCGCACAGAAGTGCCGAATCACGCTTTCTGGGTGATTTCACGGAACGACTTTGCCTCGCATTGCCTGCTGCGGATCTTCTTTCGCCTCCTGTGCTTCTTCATGCCGCCGTTACTGGCCGCCTACACAAAGTTCTGTACGGCCGATTCGGCGCCGTTAAACCAAGTGGGCCGGAAGTTTGGGGCCCGGCTGGCGTGCGCCGCGACGCACTCAAGGAGCCGAGATGTTTCCGGCGTAAAGTTTTTCTTACGCGGCCGGGCTCACGGGTGATGTCTGCCGCTTTGCTTAGCCGTGCCCGGGGGCCGCGGTTGGCGAAAGTGGGGTGAGTTTGCTCACCGAGAGGAGGAGGGGGAGGGGCAGTAATGGCGGAGATTCGTAGAGCTCCTAATGGCCAGAGACCACTGGCACGAGCGCTAGCACCCCTGCCGAACGGAGCGCGCGTGCACCTTAACGTCCGAACGCCCCAGCGAACGCGCTCGCACGCGCAGTTAGTTCTGTGCGCGGGGCGCGATTTCTCGGGCAGAGAAAGAGAAGAGCGGCGCGAATGAAAGTAGCAGGGGCCGCGAATAAAAATCGACCAGAATGGCGAAGCGAATGAACTATACCGAGCTCGTGACGGTTGGCAAGCAGCGGCTGGGCGAGGGGAAAGTTCCATGCCCTACGCCGTGGGATAGATGTAAAGAGAGAGGGGGAGGGAGAGAGAGAGGAAAAGGAGAGCAAGGAGAAGAAGAAGAAGAAGAAGCGGCAGTGGCCGTCGTTTCGCTCTATCCACGGCAGCTGCGGCTATCCAGAGCACGCGTGGGTAATGGCCGAAACGATTTCCCTTGCTGATCACGGTGCATTCCTGGCGCGAGACGACCGGCCAGGCCCGCGCGAAGAGAGACCCCCACAAAGAAGCATTAAGGCTTAGCTGCGTGCGCCGTGAGCGCGGTTTGCCGACGCTGACGGCATCAGCGGAAACGGCTTCGGAGCCTCTCGAAGAAGGCGCCGGCGGATACGCGTCTGTTTCTTGTTATCTTTATGGCCGGTTAGGAGAGCTCGGGGAGACGTCTCCAATGGTCCATTAATGGCTTCTAACGACTTCTGACCGGTGCTTTTCCCAATGCGCACTCGCTCGCGCGCACCCGCGAGCGCGCGCGCGCGAGCTCTCCTGCCGTTGGGAGTGCGACGAGGGAAGAGATGGATATAGGGAAAAAAAGAAAGGCGCGCCGGGAGACAAGTCCATGCGGCGCGAGGCCGGTTCGCTGCGGCGGCGCTGGGCGGCCTAGTGGGGCGTGCTGCGCCGTCAAGGGGGCTCTCCGCGCAGTTTGCCATCGGCCTTTTCGGAGTGTTCTTTCCGCCCCGTTCTTCCCGTTGTTTTCATTTTCCTCTGTTCCTTTTTTCCCTCCTTTCCTCCTCTCGGAACAAGCGTTCCCAATTGCCGGCTCCGTAATTTTGCGTGTTCTGTGGCCAAGGCTTCGAGTTCACCGCCAAAAGCGTAATTTCCTGCCGTCCATTTCGCCGTTGCGAGACATGCTGTACAATGAGCAGCATATGCAGTAACTGCAGCGGTGCGCGCTAGCACATTGTTATCGCAGAGAGACCGCACTAACAAATGATAAGTAGCTTCCTGAAGGCCTCAGTGCTGTGAGACAAGCAGTAATATAAGATGATTATTATGGATTTTTATGGCGCAAAGGCATCTATGGCCAAAGAACGCCATGTCATAGGGTATTTTCAACTTCTCAAGGTGGAGTCGAAGACCCATTTCCCAAGCATTTCACCCTGAATAAGCCGAGCACTAGGCCAGGGGATAGCTTGTACCCATTGTATCACCGGTGGGCACCCGGCGGCACTGGGGATCGAACCCTGCACCCCGCATGCGAGGCGGATCCGCAACCACTTGGCTACCGCTGCGGTCACAAGCAGTAGTATAAAAAATAAAGGGCGCATAATCGCAAATCATTGTGATTGATTGATTAATGAATCAATAAAATTAGTTTTAATTAATTAATTAACGATCCTGTTATAAAGCGAGCTATATTCGAAGGATATGTCTATTCCGATCATTGGAGTCCTTTAACGTTCAACGGAATTTCCCAACGTGAGAATTTTCGCGTTTCGCATGCATCGAAATTCGGCTGCAGGTTTGAAGCCCTCACACTCATCGTGCCCAGCAACGACTGCTATATTCTCTTAGCCACCATGGCCAAGCAAAAACACCGTCAGCCTTAACCGGAACGGCATGTGCCATTGTTAAGAGAGGAGACTTCTGAATAATCATTTTTTTTTCTATTTTGGCGCATTGGTGAACATGACTTTGCCCTTCGAAACTGCAATGCTGTGCCAGGACTTGGCATTCATGCAGCTGCTTCCACACTCGCACTGTAGGGATTGTCTCAACCGCCTCCTGCTCGCATTTGGTACTAAACCCTCGATCATTTGCGGGATTATGATTACAGTGGCGACATTCATGCTGCACGAGCCAGCATCGTGGCAGATGCTAACAGTGGGGAGGCCACCTAACCCGATTATTTATTCTGACCACTTCCACTAGCAGGATATCGATATATACAAATAGAAGCAACAGTAAGGCGGAGATCCTCTGTGCAGTCAATACTAATTTAATTCAGTTCGTTGAATACTTTAAGTTCTTCATAAAGGTTTTAAATAAGAATTTCTCGCCTTGCTGTTTTAGCCACAGGCTTCCGCGGATAGCTGCATTTGATGGAGAATTAGAATACACGTCATTATGCAAACTTAATAAGAAGCGTTGAAAAAAAAATTCTCATACTTAAGCAGCTGTGCAGCGCGTATGGCAACGACAGAGCTACAGGCCTATCGCAGCGAAATTGCTGTTGTAAGATGATCGTGAATCGAGCATGTGCCAAAGGGGTGAGAGGGACGCTACGCCTCTTGCCACGCACAGAAGGTCCTCAGCACAGGAGCTGCCCTACCGAGAAGTCCGCAGTATTTGTGAGGCACGGCTACAGCGGATGTGAATGCCGCAACGATACGAGTTTGTGTAATCGTCAAGTTTAATTTGTGCTGCCCCTTCCACGGGAGCGATCAATGCCTTCTGGCCGCTGAAGTGATTGCTCACGAGGTGATTGCGCGACGCCTTCTACGCCATTTCTTCTGCACCCTTGTCAGTTTCTTGCCGCTGACGTCGCTAGCGTTCAAGAGCATGTTGTCACTTAAGCTCACGCTTGCAAAGGCCTCCGACTGACTTCTTGTAGAAGCTATAGGAGCACGATGTGGCGGTTTCTACAAGTGTGCTATTCCTTCGTGCTCACGAGCCAACCCCACACGTGTCTGGAAGCAGTGGCCTCGTGTTCTCAGCATCCACTCCATCGAGGATGCGAAGTATAAGAAAATGTACTAGAAAATGGCATTCTACTGGCCGCGGTCAGAGTGCGAGAGGCGAAGGAAGTATGCTAGCAGAACCACTAAAGGCTACAGCATCCAGAATGTTCAATACATGTAATCGCTAGTGTTTTCATAATGTTGTTCCGATTAGCCAAATGTCCGTGACCGACATTGCGATGTTTGACATGCTTATGCGTCCTGACGTCCCAGAATAAATTCGATGTGAAATATTGCACCGAAGAGCTCGAACGTTTTTCTCGTGAATGTGACGAGAAAATGCTCCTGAGGTAACTGAGATTTGCCACTATTCATGAAAAACTTCATTTTTAGACGTCTCGCGTTCACGCGCAGGATGCAAGGAAAACTACACTGAGATGCTAAGCGACTACGCCCCTGGAAGTTTCGATGAGACTCAATTTTTCGCAGCGGAAATGTTTGGTTTGGTTTGTAGCGGTTTAACGTCCCAAAGCAACTCAGGCTATGAGAGACGCCGTAGTGAAGGGCTCCGGAAATTTCGACCACCTGGGGTTCTTTAACGTGCACTGACATCGCACAGTACACGGGCCTGCAGAATTTCGCCTCCATCGAAATTCGACCGCCGCGGCCGGGATCGAACCCGCGTCTTTCGGGCCGGCAGCCGAGCGCCATAACCACTCAGCCACCGCGGCGGCTGCAGCGGAAATGTGCCAGTCCAATTATTTTGCTTACTCGGCACACTAAATAATACCACTGATACCACACAGTGAAGGGGGTTTCTTTTCTGCATACGACAGGCGACCGACTCAATGCCATTCCCACAATAATTACCTCATTCCTCGGCTGTATGCCCTTTTTTTTTTGTACGGCAGTCAGCGGCTGGGACGCATCGGTGTGTTTGCCCTCCAACACAATTAAGATTGCCTGACCCATAGAGCATCTTTCGGAAGCCATTAGCGCCCTGCAAAATGCCTTCGCTGCGAGAGAGGAGGAGGGGGTAAGAATGTGGGAGCCGCCACACTTAATGCCTGCAAGGAAAGCGGTAAATAGGGCACCTCCGCAAACTTGGCAGAGAGCAGCCAATTTCGAAACCGTGGCGCCGGGGCGTCCCGTTTAAATACCGCCCGCAGCGGGGGAGGTCGGCGCGCGTAGGGAGTGAGGGCGAAGGGAAGCGTTGCTCGGCGGCGGCGTCTTGCGCGAGAGACGACTAATGATGAACGCAGAGCGCCAGAAACGCCCGGCCGGGGTCTAAACGGCATCACGCACCGAGACACTGGCGAAACTCAATCCCGCGGCCCAGTGACTCGAACGGACGCGCGACCTTAGCCGCGGTCCTAACCGCTTCTCCCCTCTCGACCTCCTTCTCTCCCAGAATCTTGCGCGGCGGCGGGGGTAACCCTTGACAGCGTCCCCCGTCTTGGCGCTGGGAGGGAAGAAGAAGCCATCGGCAGAGCCGCCTCGGCGAGGGTTAACTCTGCGAGTGTGGCGGCAGCCGCTTACGAGTTAATTCGCGGGGCCTATCCCGAGCCGGGGCTGCGTGACCGGAGAGATAGCGGCCAGAGCGTGCGCGCTCACGCGCGTATTCTCTCTACGGAGCCGGCTAAGTCCAGGGGGTCCGAAGGGGCGCCGAAGGAGCGGGAACCCCCGGCGACCATCATAGCCCATTTAACGCGAGCTAACGGGTTCCCATCCAGATCGCTATCCTCCCCTCTGGTCTGACTGTGTATCAGTGTGTACGTACGACTGATCGTGACCGTCTCCGAACGGGTTGTGCGTTCGACTCGCTCCAGCAGCGCCCGTTGAGGGAAAAGAGTTCGATTGCGCGTGGAATCTATGGGGCCGTCAGGCGGCGCGCTGGTCTCTTAATTTCCCGCTGGATTACTTTGTGCTCCACCCGATCGTGTGTGCGTGTTGGTTCGGGGCGTTCGTAGAGCGTCTGTCGCGATAATGCGAACTGGGAAGGGGAGCACTGCACGCACCGATGTCCTGGAAACATTTGATGCGCTCGTTATCTGCGTCCAGCGCGGAATCATGGGCCGTAACACACTGTATTCTGTGGGTGTCCAGCGCACGAGGATTCTAGCGCAGCTGATATGACGTCACAGCGCTGATGGTCTGGCGGATTTCCTTGGTTATTAGGCTTGAATGGAAAGAGGGCTAGCGCTGGGACAAGCTTTCACAATTCCTTCTCCGGGTTACGCAAACACAGGCGAATGCAAGTTCACACTGTCACATAAAATATTGCGGTAACAGGAAGGCTAGGCATAGTGTACATGCGTTGCATTTGTATCAAACCTCCAGAGCTCTGTTAAACTGCTTTTCGGACTATTCTGAGCAGTGGTGATGCAACTACAAGCTGCGAACACCCGAAATAAATCTATCGGGTTTCTAGTCATTGCGCATATTCCACTGAGTTTCATGTGGTACGGTTCTAACCAGTGAACTTAAACGCCATCGCTTGACTATGTTGTATCAGAATGAGAAACACGAGGTTAAAGATGACTGCTTTCTGAAGTTAACATATATATGCCAATGCGACGTTCGAGCCAAGTTACGACCTCATATTGATGATTTATGTCATTTGTAAGTAACTTTTCAAATGCGCCGCTCCAAGCCCCCACGGCAAGTCAGTGGTTATGATGCTCAGATACCGACCCGAAAGACGCGGGTTCGATCCCGGCCGCGGCGGCCGCATTTCAATGAAGGCGAAATGCTAGAGGCCTGTGTACTGTCCGATGTCAGTGCACATTAAAGAACCCCAGGTTGTCGAAATTATTCAGAGCCCTCCACTATACGGCGTCTTTCATAGCCTGAGTCGCTTTGGGACGTTAAACCCCCTTAAACCAAACCAACCAAATCCGCCGCTCTACGTGTGATGTCACTACCTCTTTGGCCAATCCCCACTTTTTCGTACGGCACTGGTGGGTTCTCAGCTCAGTGGAAGCCTTAATGCTATCGCGTTTAAATCAACATGCACTCAGCTCTCAACACAAGATCACAAACAACGCTTGAAGGTGAAAGAGAAAGCCGCAGCTAGAAAGATAATGGAAAGCCTTGATATCGGCCCGGTTGGTTCATCGCGTCAAACGTAGAGAGCACTTGGACGGGACAAAGACAAAGAAAGAAACAGGACTGTTCTCCGGCTCGCGACTAGAACCGTTATCAGGAAATGTGACACAGTATACGCGTGACTGTCCAGGATCGCTGCTGTCGGCGTCATGAACGTCTCTTGTAGAACAGGTAATGCACAGATGCATGAGATAGCTATAAATAGATGAAAGGGAAGAATGAAGAAACAAACAATTTGTGAACAAGGTGAAATTTTGGCAATGTGTAAAAAGCCTAGATAAATGATAACAAGCTGAAAACATCGAAGAGAAAAATGACAATAGAATGAATTAGTTGAGAAAGTTTAGGCTACATTCGAGCGCAGTTATAACGGACGCAGACATAATGAACGCTTCCTTATTACTTGCGAGTGCGGTGCTAGCGTCAAACTATGCATTTGGGCAATGGTAACTCCTCTGAGATACAACGAACAAATGTACCCGCGCCACTCGGTTATAGCGAACGAGGAGACGTCGTAAACTCGCCCCAGTTACTTAAAAACTCGCCCTTCCAGCTTAGCGCGGAGACCGAAGAGCCTCTCAGCCACCGCGGCACCACCCGGAAAGAACATATCGACCCAGAAAAGCAAGAAAAAGGCGGCATTGAAACTGCAGGCAGAACCATCCCAAATTGAAGCAGAAGCGCGTTAGGCGTGACACAGTGGCAGCGTCGGAAACGAGAGCTAATGTGCATGGTCGTGGATCAAATAGCGGCAGAGGTTAAAAAGGTTGAATGCCTTGCTGGCCATGCTGGTCACGGCATGTGGCGTGCGATTACTCTGAGTTTGTTTTGGTTTTTGTGGTATATATAGAAGCCTGTGAATAAAAATTCTTGTCGTTGCGAGCAAGCGCTGTGTCCCCTCTGTGTCGTTGTTTGTGAGCGCCTGGATTTATCATAATCACGAGGTGTGCTCCACCTGGCCAGCCGGCTTCACCTTTTGTGCCGCTTCCGCCTGCAGGAAGAGCCTGATGGACAGATAGAGCTGATACATTCTTTGCGCATGAGGGCTGCGCTACTTTAGTCGCTGCATGGGCCCAGAAACGATAGAGCCCGGTTTCGAAGACAAAGATAATCAGACACATATAGATTAGTGGCAACGAGTCGTCGATGCATAAGCGGCCGTATGTGGCATCTGATGGCTATAATTTCGTGCGGAAGGCAACATTGCAGAGCCGTGCTCTGACAAAGCCGTGGTTCGCAAAGTAGCAGTACTCCTCTATCGTTACGAATCTGATTAATATGGCCGACATGTCACCAGCTGTCATACACGCTTCAACCACGATTCACATGCTTTTGTATGACCACTTTTCACCACTGTCTCCCCCCCCTCCCCATTTATGTAATGTCCCATACGGGATGTTCAAGGGTACAAGAAATGATGAAATGATGATGATAGTTATATTACGTCCCTAAAGCAAATTGTTGGCAGTAAGGGTCTCAGCGAGGAGAACATGAGTGTCCTGAAGAGACTGGAAAGCGCAGCATTAAAGTAACGACGCAATTTTTAACGATTAATCTCTTTTAATGGATTTAGCATTTTTTACTGTAACACGGATTCCACTTAACTATACAAACATCAGATACAACGAACACAATCCGCGTGACCGTCAGGTTTTATAAGTGGGCTCGACTGTATGTCGCGTAATCCGTTAATCTCAGGGTCGACTGTGCTACATGTGCGCGCCGCACAGTTTTCTTTTCTTTTTCAACTTCCCGTGGCATTCCCATATAGAGCGCGTAGGCTCTGCGAATTTCCCTCCCTTTCCAGCTTCCGCCACGGCTTTCCATTCCCTGTGCCCTCACCCAGCCTCTAACTCCGGTGATCCCTCACTGCGCGGTTGAGGTGTCCACCGAGAATTGAGGCAGTTACTGCGCCTTTAATTTCTTCAAATCCAATTTTCATTTTTCACTCTGTGCACTCGCACACTCGCTTTACAAGGATGAGCGAAGAAGAGTTACGCGTGCTCGGCGGCCGAAGGTGTCCCATCAAAGGCCCTCCAAAACACGAGAAGCGGCCTTGCCGAACTCTGAAAAGACGGCACTGCACCCCTGAGGTGGTGCTCACCTGAGGTAGTCCCTCTTGCAGAGTATGAGGTTGGCCTTGGTGAAGAGCGTGGAGCCCACCTCCCCGAGGCGGCAGTCGCAGCAGGCGCACTTGAGGCAGTCCTCGTGCCACAGCTGGTCCAGCGCCTTGAGCAGGAACCGCTCGCGGATGGGCTTCTGACAGCCCGCGCACTCGGGACCCGGCAGAGAGCCGGACATGGCCGGGTGAGGGCCCACCCCGGGCCCACCTTGTCCGAGGTGGTTGGAGGCGCCGCCGTTGCCACCTGTTCCCACCCCACCTCCTCCCCCGCCCCCGGCGGCGCCCCGTCGCGAAGAGCCGGTCGTCTTCATCTTCTTGGGCCCTGCGTAACCAGAAAAGATGCCAGGGTGTGAGCATTTATGCAGTCTTGGGGTGTCGCTACAGTCTTTTGTAGCGAAAGCTGCATTGCTACACAGCTACAAGCTCGCAGTTTCGCCGTGCTCGCATTCCCCCCGTGGTCGCACCACACCACGTGACCAACCGCGTGACTGGTCACGTGACCAACCGCGTGACGAACCACGTGACAACAACTAGCCAGACCAGACTAACCTGGACTTGCAATCAAGATTAACCAAGGCTAACCAAGCTATGCCTTAGCTTTCGCTACGTATATGATGGCATAGCCGAGCCAAGCCACTGCCAATTTTTTTTTTTCACTGCGCATTCATGGACGACTGTTTATGGCAGGCTAGTTAAGTGCGTACAAAAATGGACCTTTGTTGTCAGGCAGATCAGATCATTAAAGCGGAACAGTTAACTGAAAGAGCGTGACAGGACAACATGCTTTACCCGCTTTATCGACTGACTCAGCAAGGAGAGAACGCAGCAGTGTTTTTTTTTTTTCTTTCAAATAACCCCATACTACCAAATCTGGTGGCCTCACTTCAATGGCGGTGAAATGCGAGGCGCAAGTACTGCGCTATGTCAGTGCACGTAAAAGAACCCCCGATGATCGAAATTATTCGGAGTCTTTCACTACGGCGCCCCTCATGGCCTGATTCGCATTGGGAAGTTAAATCCCCAAACCAAACCGTTATGTGCTCCTAGCACTAATTCAAGGTGAGATTTAAGCGACATTGAGACTTTCAGTCTTCTCATTCTATCCTGCCAATAAACAAAAGTGCTGTTATCTAAGACATTAAAACAAATCTTTTGAATTCCAACGTGTATTGAGATGACGACAAGGGGGGCGCTGCACTTGAAGAATTTTCTGGGGCATGAATTTTGAACCTCCGAGGAAGCGCGCGGCGCTTGATTTGCATTTCCCGAAGAAAGGAAGGGAAAGAAAGGAACTACTAAGTTGCTCCGTGTTCGAAAGCGCATCTACCGAAGCCAAGCAGCAGTCTGTACCTGCCTGCAGTAACAAGGTTCATATGCACATGTGCACATGAGCCTCAGAAACCATGCGTGAGAATGATGTAATTCATGATTACGCGCCTGTGCGAGGCAGAAGTTTCCAGCACGATGCATGTCAACTTTACCACCACATATTACTCGCGCGATAAGAAAGCTGCTATCGCCGAGAAAGTTGCGCACAAATGACTGCAGCAGCAATTTCCACGCGCGAAAAGGCTACTTTTGCCACAAAAGTCGGAGAGAAAAATGGTTTATTTTCCACGCGGAAAGGCAACCGCTCGCAGCTTCCTCTGCAGCGATTGCGCGGCATTTGCTTCGTGTTGGTACTTCCTGCTTTTACTGCAGTTTTTCGCGGTTAGACGCGCCAGCGCGAAGTTCCTGATGGGCGTATCTCGCAGGGGTTAAGCCTACATTTTGAGGGAAGGGCGAACACAGTGTGCGTTTAGGGAAAGGCGAACACGGCAATCACGGCAGCGTGGAGGCGGTAGCAAACGAGGAAGAAAGGAAAGGGGGCGTGGTGCAGTGGAGACGCGGGAAAAACGAGGGAGCGTTTCGCGCGTGAAAAGCGACGAAGGGAGGAAGGACATGCGCTAAACATTTTCACCGCCGCTCGTGGCACTTTTTCGGGCTCTTCTTTCAGGAGCCACCAATCTATCATTCGTCCAAGCGTGAACACCGTTGGCGCAGAGATACCGACACCACCTCCACCACTACTGCCGCCGCCGCCGTCATCGCTCTCGTGGCAACGTCGACAAAGGACTTGTGCTCTCTTTTTCTTTTTTTGCAGGGCGTGATGAAGTAAGCGGCTCGTCTGACCGTATATTACTGCTAGCACTAAGCGCAGGCTCGCGTCTGCTACTTGACGACGTCTCTGAGCGACAAGTACAAAGGAAAAACCAAATAAGCGCTAGAAAATAAAGGGAACAAAAAACTAACGCCATCGAGGCTGGAAGCAAAGGTGGCCTGAAAGCATCCGTTACGCTTTTGCCAGCGATTCGCGGCTTATGCGCGCCCGATATGCTCTTATAGCGGGCAGAGTGGCAGCGCTCTGTACGCGCGCGCCTTGTATTGGTTGCGCCGTTAGGCTTCGCTCCTTATCGCGGTGGCGGCGACACGCGAGGGAAGAGGAGAGAAGGCGTTGAAGAGGGCCGACGTTCGGGGGGTTCATTAAATTTCAACGAGGGGGCGACGTCACGGAGGGAGGGAAACTACGGGCGAGCCAGAGGAGCACGAAGAGGAGGATGGAGACACCGAAAGCCGCGGCGGAGGCGAGTCTCCGGAAATGAAGAAGACCAAGGACGGAGCTCGGCCGAACGATAAGGCAGCCGCTGCGGCCGGACCAAGAGCAATCATGAATAAACCACAGATAGCGCGGCGCGGGTAGCACCATTATGGTTCGCGAGAGAGCGGCAAGAAGGTGTGGGTCTTGTAAAGACCACGTTTTGGGGGCGACATCGACGAAGGGAGAGAGGGAGGAGGGGCTCGTAATGATGCTGCCGGGACTCAATGACGGGGACGCAGCAAAAGAGCTGCAGGGGCGTCGTCTCGTCCGTCTAGGACATTTTTACTCTAGTGGCACTTTTGTTGGGCACGTTTTTGGTGCTTCCCTATCATCCCTCTTCCCGAGGCGGAAGTGACTGACCGACGCGCGGTTTCCGCGGCTCGCGCGCTATCTCTCCGATAAGGGCTGGCGATCAGTGGCGCGCGTCGTCACCTGTCTCCGCTGCCGGCTCCCGGACGAAGGTCCAGATAGGCCGGACACTGCCTTGCCGGCGGCTCTGTGTGCCGCTGTCCCGGTGAAAGGAAGAAGAGAGCCAGCCTGTCCAAGTCTTTATCGCCACTGCCTCTGTGTTTGCTGGCTCGCGCGGCCAGCCTCGAGCTTCCCCAGTTTCACTCATGAATCCAAGAGTGGTGCCTCTTGATTCTCAGAGTGGACGGAAGAAGAATAAGAGGCAGCTGGATGAACGCTGCTGATATTCAACCACGGTTCCTCTGGATGAACCTCCAGGGTGGTGATGAACGGTTGTTGCCGGCTGTGCGTCGCGGATGGTGCAGAAGGAAAGATAAGCTAATGATGCCGGAACTTGAGCGAATTGAGAGAGAGAGAGAGAGAGCTAGCTGCTGCACTGAGAGCTTTTTGCTGGCAGCATTCGTGGCTTTTCTGAACGAGTGAAGAAATTATCGTTTTAGTCTGCTGTAGTTTAATAGTCCCTTGGAAGTTAACCCCATGGAGGGAGCTATACGCGTTCAGAAATGAAAAAGTCTACTAGTGTTGACTATCACACAATTTAGTTTGTCTGTTATTTGAAATTGAAATTGAAATTAAAAGTTTAAGGCCGAACGCTCTACCGACTGAGCTATCCGGGCAGTTACTGATCCGACTACTGATCCGGATTACCCGGGTTCGAACCCGACCACAGCGGCTGCGTTTTTATGGCGGCAAAACGCTAAGGCGCCCGTGTGCTGTGTGATGTCAGTGCGCGTTAAAGATCCCCAGGTGGTCGAAATTATTCCGGAGCCCTCCACTGCGGCACCTCTTTCTTCCTTCATTCTCTCACTTCCTCCTTTATCCCTTCGCTTACGGCGCGGTTCAGGTGTCCAACGATATACTGCGCCATTTCCTTTCCCCCAAAACCAATTATTATTAAATTAAAGGTTTATTTTTCCACACACACATTACAGTGGGAAAAAGCGACGCTGGGCAATAAGCTGTGTAATGCAGCTTGAAGTAGCACCCAATTCCCCAAGAATACATCCTTTGGTCATAATGATTCGCTCAGATTTGTAAAGCCATCCTTATTAAGGCACTAACCCCAAAGTACCTATGATGTTTACCAGTAGTTCTTGTAACTGAACTTAAATCCAGTTTCAACTGACACAAAACCCCACTCTTTTCATGCATTTGCATCTAATTTAAGCATCAGACATGACGGCGTGAATCTCGCTGGGCGTCTCAACGTTCATAAACTCACGGAGACCTTTCTCGGACGAAAAGCAACCGCCATACGGCGCCACCGTTGGCCGTGTAAGATCGACTGCGAAGGAGCTAGAATGGCCGCTCATACGGAACTACATCAGGTACGAAGGAGCTATCACGCAAGAACGTCAACAGGTTGGTCTGCTTAACGTGTACATAGCGGAAGCTCATGCTCCAGGACGCTGTCCTGGCGAACCCTCCTGAAAATGCCCCGAACTGATGGGGTGTTGGTAATAATAATAATAATAATTGGTTTTTGGGGGGAAAGGAAATGGCGCAGTATCTGTCTCATATATCGTTGGACACCTGAACCGCGCCGTAAGGGAAAGGATAAAGGAGGGACTGAAAGAAGAAAGGAGAGAAGAGGTGCCGTAGTGGAGGGCTCCGGAGTAATTTCGACCACCTGGGGATCTTTAACGTGCACTGACATCGCACAGCACACGGGCGCCTTAGCGTTTTTCCTCCATAAAAACGCAGCCGCCGCGGTCGGGTTCGAACCCCGGAACTCCGGATCAGTACCGATAGCACTATTACTGTAACAATAAAAGTAACTTTTAAAACGAGGCAGAATAAACTCTCCCTCGCAAAACAGCCCCAATGGTTTCTTCGCCATAAGCACTAAACTTGACAATGACCTTCTCATACCTTCAATTGCGTGCTGCGTATTTTTTCATAGGAACGCCGTTCCTTAAGACCGCTTGCGATAAATTTATCTTCCACGCCACTTTAGTTCTCCGGCTTAACATTTAAAAAATTCTTGCGAGTAAATTGACAAACTGCCACTTTCTGTGTCGAGTAAAACTGCACAAGGACCCTTGAACAATTCTTAGCACAGCTGAATAAGCAAAATAAAAACTTGTTTAAATGGTAGGAACGCTAAATTCTCACCAAGAAGAACAGCGCACCTTAGTTTATTAAAGTGAAGATTTTTGGGTATTTCTTTTTTTTTTTCTTTTGTAGTCACATGACAAGCAAAGCAACATACCTAAAGCAGCAGCACAGCTTTTTCTTAGCGAACCTAGGGGGGAAAGAGAGAGGGATGAAATATAAATGTGTCCTAAATGGCGCACATGTTCAGAATGCCTACGTACTAAATGTTTACATGCGCTCGTTTCATTTGTCGCACATCCTTTCTGGCTCCACTTTTACGCGCCTCGCTTATCGAGAAGCCTGACTCCTAACGACAGTCGTCAAGGGGGGCCACCGCCTGGCGTTGGAACAGATTGCCGCCGCCACTTAAGCAAAACAACCGTCCGTAAAACAGACGCTGACGCCTCAACGCCGGTCGACCCGTGGACTCAGCGTCGGTGCCAGGCCAGGCGCGTTCCCCGTTATGACCAAACTCGTATAATGCGCTCTCCGCTGAACCCGCAATAAAAGGTAAAAAAAAAGGAAAAATAAAGAATCAAAGCGAAGAAGTGGCGTTCTCACTTTCGCTTTACGGTCCGCAGCCGTCTTTGAGCGTACGAATCCGAGGCGACCTTTTGTGTAACGGTTCCAGAAGCGGAGACGGGGCCACTTAGTGTTGCGTGCTGCTGCCCTTCTCGTAACGGCGCACACGAACAGGGCCTGACGTCAGCGACACCACTCGGCAAACGACCACTTCATGCATAGCACCCTTCTTTGTGCTGGCCGCGGCAATGCTGCGTGCTTAAGCACCGCGCACCACAGGTCGGATGGCGGGCCGCCAACAGTAGTGGTGGTTGGCTGCCGTCGGTCGACCCGACATCGCGCTATTTGGCTTCTCCAACGATGAGGGAAACAAGCCGCTAAGAGAAGATGAAGGTGGTATGGAGAAAAGGGCGTAAGAGCAGAAGGGAACGCTTTGGGAAAAGTAACGAGACAGAAAAATGGAAAGAAGAGGGAAAGCTCGTGCACGCCAAGTGGACGAGATCCCTCGAAGAGAAAGAGGCCACGCAAAGGCCTGGGTGAGCGGGGGTGGGGGGGTCTACGCAATTTCAGAAAAGCTACTTAAGATGATTGCGCCTCGTCGCACCCTGAAGTTTCTCGAGCTCCGTGCCGGGGAGGCAGGGCAAGACAAAGAGGGAAAGAAGGGAGGAGGAAAGAAGAGGAGAAGTAGCGCGAGATATGAAAACCCTTGTTACACACACGAGCGCGAGCTTGCACGAGCCGTCCATTCTTTTTTTTTCTTCATCGTTCACTCCCGGTTTATAATTTTACGCCTTCTCTCCCACTTCTTCTCGTCTGTTCCAGGAGCCTACGAGAGCCGATATTTCTCCCACCTCCCTCTCCCCAAAACCGATGCAAGCAACGCATTTAATATTTTTTTTTTCGCCCCAATGGTGCCAGGAATTTGAGCGATTGATTTGGAGTGGTCTGACGCCCTTCCCGCTTCCTCCCTTTTCATCCCTTGTTTTGCACCTTTCGCCTTCACAGCCGACCGCCTTGTTTGTTCTTGTTATTAATGCCCCCCTCGCGCTCCGTCTTCCTCTCTTGCTTTTCTTCTCTTTTATATCGGGGCCCTCTCCTACTCGCCCCTTGGCTGGTATGAATTTCTCTTTCCATTCGGCGGCGGTGCCCTGCAGGAGTCTACAGTGAAGATGGTCACCTCGCACATCCCGAATCGGCTCGAAAAAGGGAAGCCATCTAAATGCATGTGCGAGTGCGAAAGGGAAGGCGAGTCAAAAGAGGAGTAAAGGAGAGTACATGGAGCATATTAAGAGAGTAAAGGAGCGGCACGTGCACGTTGTGGACTCCCCTCCTACCCTGTTTGACGGGAAGGGAGGGGATCGAAGGGAGTGGGAAAAGAGGGAAGTGTGCCGCGGTTGCGCGGCCTAGCATCGACGAAAGCAAGGACGGGTGCGCGTGTTTCTCCGGCTTTAAGCTCACTCTTGGAAATTAACTGCGACTCCTCGTCGCGTATGCCGGCGCGTGTACACAAGAGTAGACAGCGCAGCACCACACTCGGACTGCCTTCTTGCCAAATGAGAATCGAAGAGTGAGAGACGACGAAAAAAATAAGGAACGCCGAGCGGTCTTGCGGGTGCCTGTTTGTGACAGTTCGTGCGTGTGTGTGTGCGCGCTATTAGGCGCGCCCCGCCGCTGGACGACGTGCTTGCTCGAACGAGGCAGCTTAACGACTGCGAATGCAGCATAACGGAGGCGCTGGAAGTTCGTTTCCGGCCGATGAAGTGCGGCGGAGAGAGTGAAGCGAGAGTCCTAGAGAAGCTGAATTCATGTGTAAGGAATAAGGCGGGAAGTTAGTGGAAATGAGTCATTTAACAAAGTGAAGAAGCTGCTTAAGGTGGCCCCACAAGCCTGTTCGCTGAAAACTGTCTTAATTTATTAGGAGTTGATCGTTATTGTATCAAGAACTATTGCAGGGCTAAGTGATGACAAAGTCGCACTTGTATGTGGCAACTGAAAACTGCTGTTGTTCCCATGCTGCCTAAGTTTCAACTGTCTAGGTGGTGCTAGGCGGGAAGCGACGGCTCCGTACCCTTACAAAAATGGTCTACAGACAGTCTATAGACTTCTTATAGACTCTGTTGCCTTCCTATAGATATTTATTTCTGTCTATTCATAGTCTATAGGCTGTCTATAGACAAATGTCTTCTAAAAGTGTATGGCCATAAATCTATAGCTTGTCTATAGACTGTCTATGGGATATTTATTGCCTATAGACTGTCCACTAGGGTTTGTCTACAGAGAGTCGATAGACTTTATAGACATAAGGTCTATAAAAAAGTCTATAGACTGTCTAAAGAAAATTTTGTAAGGGTAGGTTACCAATCCCTGGTCATGTGGTCAAGTCTGGCCTCTAAGTGATCCCATTTGAAAGGGCGGAATTAAAAAAGACATCGCTGTCTCTTATTCGCTCCGGGGAAGTCCAAAACTCTGCATATTCTTTTGTTTTCTGTTTGTTTGTTTGCTCGGTTGCTAAGCGTCTTCCTTTGTTCTAAATTGCCTTCACTCACCGCCAGCGCGTGTGACAAATATGGCGATATGATTATCGCTCTCCTGGTCTCTGCTGTCCTGGCTTGCTCGAGTGTGTTGAACTGCACTATTCGCTGGTCGAAAGAGCGGTGGCCGGCGCAGAAACGGTGGAAAATTGATAACTTAAATAAAGATAGGTTTTTTGAGGTCCGCCGAAACCGGCGCAGTATCGTTTTAAAATTTAGAATTTTTCTCGATAGACGTATGCTTGTTAAGCTTCAACTGACCGCCCGCAATTCATATGTTTGTACTACTCATACCAATGTCAGAAACATAACTAGCGGCATGACCAAAACTTTGCCAGCCATATCGCAGAAATTGATAATGATGATAAATGATACCTTTACGAAACTATAGACGCCGCGTCTAAAGGCCTTCAAACAAGGTGGTGATAAGCAGCTTCTTTTTCTTGATTTGCCAAAGCACGATGGTTCTTGGTCGATCTTTATTGCTTCCTATTCAGAAAAAAAGTTGCCATAGTTGTGCATATAACTTGATGAGCCATTACAAAATATTTATATCGTTAAAGATTGGGTCAATTGACTAAAATCAACAACTTAAAAAATCAAATTTGCCACACGTGTCTTATGTGGCATCTTTTGAACGATAAAATTCTAGATACCCATGTACTTGCGATTTCAGCCCATGTTAAAGAACCCTAGGCGGTCGAAATTTCCGGAACCCTTCACTACGGCGTCCCTCATAGCCCGAGTCGCTTTGGGACGTTAAACTTTATACGTCAAACCAAAACTTTACCAATTTTTTAATAATGAGGTTATTATAGAGGGTTCCTCCATAATAGTGGAACACTTGTCTTTATTACTCGACCCTTTTGTATTAGGGACGAAGCATAGAGCACCAGTTGAAAGACAATACTGTTCTTTTCGCCGCAAACATCTACCGCTACTGCTTCCGCCTTCTCTGCATGAACATTCACGTGTTCTAATCGTTCCGGCAGGCGTTCCCGTTTCTTGCGTAACCGATATGCACTGTTTGGTGCATACTGCTATTTCTAAAAGTGTCGACGCCAACGGCTACAAGTGGAAAGCCTTCACACCGCCATACGTGTCGTGTCCCACCAAAAACACACGCGCAACCGGGAACCCGGCTCCATTTCCGACGTTTCGGCCGGAAGCTTCCGCGGCGGATACGGCGGCGCCGCAACGTGCCCGCGTCCATTGGTTTCTTGCTGGTCAGAGCTTGCCAGCCGGCGCTCCCATTCAATGCCGCTCTGTTCCGCGCAACCCCCACCCATGCGCGTGCATCCTTGCCTCCACCATTCTCTTGCAAGCGACACCCACAAGCACGCAAACACACACTCTGACGCCAGCCGCTGCGTGAAAGCCAAACTGACGCGGCCCGACGAGCAACAGAAGCAAGCTGGGAGCGAACGTTCGCGCTCGGCGCATCTCCGCGCTCGCGGCTGAAATCGGCCCGAGCTCCTCCGAGATAGCCGCCGCCGCGCAGTGTCTGCTCGGGCGCAGACTGCCGGGACGTTGGCGTTGCATGTGCATCCATGTGCTGCGCCGAACGCTGGCGCCTCTGCCGACAATTGTCGGAAGCCAGTGGACGAAAGCGCCCGGAACCAGCGTAGCGTTCGCCGACCGCGTCATGCGAGACCGGAAGCGGCGGGGACGTTTGTTTCCGGTCTTCCCCCTCCCTGTTTCGGTTACGCGGAAACTTCACTGCGTCCCTTCTCTCCGTGGTAGCGGGACGGTGGCGGCGTCACTAGCGCTGATAAGAAAATTACTGCGGCCTCTGCGAAAAGGAACTCGCTGAAGGAACAACGGGCATGGTCTAGCGCGGCAACGGGGAAAACGCGCGGAGGGAGAGAATGGCAGCTTCCTCCGGCACACCACCGCACGTGGATGCAAACCACTGTGTGGCATACTTTATTTTTTTTTATTTCTGCAACTGGGATCGTTCTCCGATCACACTCGTGTCGAAAGTAGCGCCGCTGCTATGTCCCCGTCTTCATAATCGATGCTCTGCATGCACGGCGATGGTGGAGCGTCCGCTTAGGAAGTGGCAACAGGCGGGATGAGTAGTTACGGAGTACAACAGTAATTGGAGATTTTTCTTTTTTCTAGCTTCTGTTGGCTTCCGTTACGAACTTAGTAACTGGATGAGCTGTTATTCACGAAAGTTGTAAACCGGCGCTCACCACCACTCGGAAGTCGTTCGTGCAATCTAGGAGCCTGGAATTTAATGGCTGAAGAAGGCGTTGTTTAAGCATCTTACTGTGTGCTGAGGTATAAGTGTTTGGAAATCTGTGGGAAAATATGAGCTTTTTAGAGAACCTTGATGAACACCACCCAGACGATGATGCGCATGCACAGCCTAATGAGGAGGGCTTCATCCGTGCACGAGCGAGCAATCTCTCTGGTTGCGCGTCTTTGTCCGGAGCAGCATAGTGTTCACTATGCTACTACTGCGACTACGGCGTGGAAAACTTTTCGCTGAGTACGGCTTGATCTGTTGTTTGGTTCATTGGGTGCAACGTCTTAAAGCGACTCTGGCTATGCGGGACGCTGTAGTGGAGGGATCCGGATAATTTCAACCACCTGGGGTTCGTTAAAGTGTACAGAAAGCGCAAAGTATACAATTTTCAAGCATTTCGCCTCTCTTGAAATGCGACCGCCGAGGCTGGTATAGCACCCGCGTCTTTCGGTTCCGCAGCCGAGCACTATAATCACTGAGCCACCGCGGCGGCTTGGCTTGATATCTGCCTGCACTTTCCTTTGAATGGCTAAAGGAATGGATGTATAATAGGTTGTGTAAAGGACTAAAAACAAGGAAACAAGCAGTACTAGGCTTCCGTGCCTATTTTATCAAACGTAGCTCCTTATTGGTTCTAGTGCACATTTTTGTCGTTTTTCCGCTCTTTTAACTAACTATTGCCTGGAATTTATTAGCTTTGTTCGTTTAGTCGGGGGAAAAAAGTGTCTGGACCGCGTGATCCGCAAGGAAAACCGGTAGCTCTGTTATTAGCAGCCGGCTGAAGTCCTCCTTTTCGGGGGTGAAAGAAGAGGATTCCGACTTTCATCGCCGCAAGTGGGGTCTCCAGACAGCGACTAGTAATTGAACTACAGACTTCGTTTGCAGATGACGCGGTCCACAGACTTTTTTCCCCGACTGTACAACCGCACATGCACTGCAGCGAGCTGAAAACATTTCCAGCAACCTTGTTTAATTCTTTCATGCAATATCCGCGCATTTCCTACAATTTCTATGCTACACTGAGACGAAAAATTTGCCTCCGTGCTGGCTTCACCCGCCGCGTTGGTCAAAGTATACGCGAGCACTTTTCCAACCCAGACTCGATGCTCGAAGTAAAAAAGGCTAATAAAGAAATGAAAAGCGTGCGGTCCTGTCTCATAGGCGATGCTTCAACAATGCTCCTCAAGGGCAGCACAAGATCCGGAGAGTAATGGGAAAATGCTGAACTCCGCCCTCGTATTCAGCAACAACTTTGGGAAGATTTACGACTGTGCCGATGCTCCGAGGGCATCGCTTAGCGTCAGTCAACAGCGGCAGGGGTCCAAACTCTTGACCCAGGCAGCGATCATAGAGTCTCGTTTCGTGGCAGCCTCGCAAAAGCGTTTTTGTACGCCTTCTCTTTATCACAACACTGCCGTAAGCTGACAGGCGTGGGCTTCGCTCTTTAGGCGGAAGACAGTGCAGTTAGTTCTCATTGGCGAACAACTCCACACCAAAAAATGGGTGGAGCTCTGCACGGGAATACCGCACATTGTTTACTAGGAAGCGCAAAAAACGGACGAGGGACGGAGTAGGGGACACGAAAACACGTTCGCGAGCGCCCCCTACTCTGTATGTCCCCTAGTCCCCTACGAATGTCCCCTACTCCGTCCCTCGTCCGTTTTTCGCGCTCCCTAGTAAACAACATGCACCGCCAACTAGCCTGGAAGCTTGCGCTCCTGAATACCGCACAGGCTCCATCGTTCTGTGCGTATACCCATTTTTACGTAACAGCTAGCGCTTATTTTCCACATTTATTATCATCAGCCTTACTACGCATACTGTACGTAGGACAAATGGTTCCCCCATATCTCTCCAAGTAACACTGTCCTGTGCTAGCTGCGGCCACCGCTTTTCCGAAAATTCCTTAATCTTATCCGTCCACCCCACTTTCTGCCGCCCCCTGCTACGCTTTCCTTCTCTTGGAAACTAGTCCATTACCTTTAACGACTGTCTAGCCTTCGAAATAACATGCCCTGCCCAAGCCCATTTCTTCTTGATTTCGACTAGGATGTCATTGATCCGCGTTGTGGCCCACTCTGCCCTCTTCTTGTCTGTTAACGGTACACATAAGAATTTAAGGTGAACCCTTTTGGTTAGCCTCCACGTTTGTGCCCCACAGTTGGGTCCCTGTGAAATACAGCTGTAATATATTTTTCTCGTGAAGGATATTGGTAAACTGCCACTCATTATCTCAAAAAAGATGCAAAATGCACTCCACCTCATTTGGCAGGTAGTCCTGATTCAGTTTTTTTTTGTTTGTTTTAGAAGCAGCCTTGTCTATGTTTCAAGAAGCCATGATTGTGGGCAAATAAATAGCAATTTCTATTAAAGAAATGCTAATGTAGGGGCAGCTATCCGCCGACTGTCGGCCGTTAGTCCAGCGCAGAAAAAACACGAAGAAAACAATAATAACGGCGCCCCGATATGATATGATATTATTGATTATAAAGATCGATTTTGTGTAGCGGTCATGGTTGCTAATAAGGCAAACATGGGAAATCTCGACAGAGTATACAAAGTATGGAACAGCAGCAGCAGTGCCGACACGTCAAATTTTCTTGTATTTCTTGGAGCACAGGCTATCTTCGAGCGGCCTTTGTCATGATTCGAGTGACCTACAACACGATTTCCGGCTGCCGTCGACCGAGCGTCCCGTATCACCTGTTCGGCTGCCTGTACAGTTCATGTGCGACTCGCCACAAATAGGGCAGTGTTGCCCGGCGCCACCGGACGAAGCCTTCGCCTTCATGTGGTCTGCACCCTTGGTCGCGCTAGCCCAATCGTCACAGTCTTCAAGTGTATCACGCTCATTTAAGCATTGACATTCGCCAGACCCCGTAGAGTATCTGTTACGGGTCCAATGGACTTATTTTTTGAAATGTGGCGGAGAGTTTGAAGGATGCTTCACTCCCGCCAGCGGTTGGCCCGGTATTGCAGTACCTCCGGGATCGTCCTTGTCTTTAGCGCGTCTTTACTATCCTGTCTTTCTATCCCATCTTTCAACTCTCCTACTATCTGCACGTGGTAGCGATTGTGGTTCGGCTTGAGCCAGTGAGCAGGCCTGTGCATTTTCCTTTACTTTCTACTGGCAACAACAGACAGACAGACAGCACCTGCAGTGGGCATGGAACAGCAGCAGCAATGTCGACACGTCAAATTTTCTTCTATTTCTTGGTGCAGGTTAGTCCATGTCCTTCTTTGCACTGTTAACGCACAAGCAATGTCATCCTACTGCTTTTACCATGCCCTTGTGTAGTCTGTGGATGCATATATATGTGCTAAAGGTATTGCTGCTAAGTGGCGATATTGAACAAAACAAATCATGGGCTGAACCTGAAACAATTGTGCGTGAAAGGCTTCTTTCTGCAATGAGCCTTCAGCTAATCATTGAGGCTATAGCTCGTGCGCATCGGCTAGGCAAATTGTCGTCTGATAGATTCCGTCCTGTATTAGGCAAGCTTACGAACTTTAAGATCCGAGAAGGTATTTTTACCGACAGAAGCAAAATGAAAAATGGGGTACAGGTTACGGAACATTTTTGCTCGTCAGCTCGCAACTCGCGTAACAAACTATTCGAATTTGGACAGGCAAGTGGAGAGAAGTTCGCTATTCGTCAGAACGTGTTGCTTATAAATAATAATTGTTACGTCTAGATTTCGGCATCAAATAGCGTCTGCAAATGCCACATCAATAACGAAGCATCGTCACAAAGCCCTTACAGTAGTGCTCTGACAGCCGACCAGCCCTCCGCGTAGCTATCTGCTCGTGGTCATAAGCTTCCAAATGACATATGCGTTTTGTTCTGTAACATTCGTAACGTTGTTAACAAGCGTGATTATTTGTGTACTCTGATATGTGCACTGCAGTGCAGGCACTGTGGTCCTCACCGAAATCTGGCTGAATTTGAGGATATCGAATGACGAAATACTAAACTGCGAAAAGAACTTCACTACATACCGATGTGACCGTGTCGGCACAACAGGAGGAGGTGTTCTGATAGCGGTTGCAGACCATCTGCATTCTTCACAAGTGCTATTTGTTTCTTTTCTACAAATTGCATGCGCGAGTATACGCATTAATCATCGATATACAATCTTCTGCGCATGCTATCGCCTTTCAAACACTGTCATTTTGTAATGGCCTTCATGATGTGCTCAACCGAATTTCGGTTAGATATCCTTCTTCGCCAAATTTTGTACTTGGTGATTTCAACATGCCGAAAATAAATTGGTTCGGTGCGTTGCCGTCCACTCTGGATCCGTAACTGACTTCATAAATCTGCGTGTAGAATTCTACTTCTCTCAGCTGATTACTCAGCCGACCCGTACCATACGTACTTTCGCCAATTTTCTTGATCTTGTTGTAACTACGTTTCCTGAGCAAGGTGATGGTTCGGGCTAGTGGGCATGCGTTATGATCCATAGCGCAGCAACAAACCCGGGGACAAACACAAGCGCTAAACTTCCACTACGGCTTTATTTGGTGCACACAGAATTTATACATGAAGTAAAGAACGATACCAGTCAGATTAGACAAGATACTTTGTGAACAAAGCTTAAAAATCACACGCAATACATTTCGCCGGTTGGCATACTGCTCCGAGTCGAAAAATGCCATATCTTTCTTTTTCAGCGACAATGACGGACTGCTGACGCAGCTTTCAAGTCCAGCTCTTTCGATTGCGGCAGCCTCGATAATTTCCCTTGTTAATCTATCCGCATTTCTGCCAATCACCTCGCATTCTTCAAAACCAGGCTTGCATTTATGAGCACGGCAGTGCCGTACCAAATTGCTGGAACCGCCATCCCTAACTTCCCTATGGTGCTCGCTTAACCGCTCATTAAGGCATCTGTCTGACTGCCCAATGTACGCCTTGCCGCATGAAAGCGGGATACTGTAGACTATTTCTTCAGTACACTGCACGAAAGGGTTTCTATGCCGAATCGTGCAACTATTCTGAAGCCTGCTGTCGGGACAAGTGGCCTTGCAAATGCGGGACAATTTTTCTGGTGCAGACATATACACCTTCTCTCCCACTTTTTTGTGCTACCTTCTTGAGGGAGTGTGACAGCTTGTGAATATATGGCACCACCACTAACTTGCTGCCCCCTTCGCCATCAGTTCCAGTCTTCTTGGCCTTTTCCTACTGATGCAAGCTCTCAGCGAGGGGTTGTGAAGACGTGCTTTTCAAATGCAGTTAGCAAGACCTGCGCATGCTTGATCAAAAATAGTTTTTATAAGCAGGTGGACCGCCTCCGAGCAGCAGGATTCCCGAGACACTTATTAGTTTCGGTCGCTGAGAGCTTGCATCATCAGGAAAAGGCCAAGAAGACTGGAACTGATGGCGAAGGGGGCAGCAAGTTAGTGGTGGTGCCATATATCTACAAGCTGTCACACTCCCTCAAGAAGGTAGCACAAAAAAGTGGGAGTGAAGGTGTATATGTCTGCACCAGAAAAATTGTCCCGCATTTGCAAGGAAACTTGTCCCGACAGCAGGCTTCATAATAGTTGCACGATTCGGCATAGAAACCCTTTCGTGCAGTGTACTGAAGAAATAGTCTACAGTATCCCACTTTCATGCGGCAAGGCGTACATTGGGCAGTCAGGCAGACGCCTTAATGAGCGGTTAAGCGAGCACCATAGGAAAGTTAGGGATGGCGGTTCCAGCAATTTGGCACGGCACTGCCGTGCTCATAAATGCAAGCCTGGTTTTGAAGAATGCGAGGTGACTGGCAGAAATGCGGATAGATTAACAAGGGAAATTATCGAGGCTGCCGCAATCGAAACAGCTGGACCTGAAAGCTGCGTCAGCGTCGCTGATAAAGAAATATATGGCATTTTTAGACTCGCAGCAGTACGCCAACCGGTGAAATGTATTGCATGTGATTTTTAAGCTTTGTTCACAAAGTATCTTGTCTAATCTGACTGGTATCGTTCTTTACTTCATGTATAAATTCTGCGTGCACCAAATAAAGCCGTAGTGAAAGTTTAGCGCTTATGTTTGTCCCCTGTTTTGTTGCTGCGCTATGGATCATAACGTTTCCTGAGCTAGTTGACTCACTGGCATTTCTGCCGGGCCTCAGTGACCACTCCTTCATTCAGTTTCAGCTGAAAGGCACTATCAAACGTATGCGATCTAATCCAAATATATCAAACATTATTCGAAGCACGTTTTTCGTTTATAAATGCAGAACTCAAAACTTTTTTAGATGAGCATTTGCCAAACTTTTCTAAACGTACTGCGGAAATGAACTGGCGCCTTTTCAAAGAAAAGGTTCATGTTCTCGTAAAAAAATACATACCTTTACGCATCATATCATGCAAGCATCGTTCCTCATGGTCCACTTTTCGTTAAAACGTCTTTTAAGTAAAACAAAAACGGCTTTATCGCAGAGAAAAAATAAGCGGTTGTTCTGATCACTGCGATTCCCATCGTGCCATGTCTTCTGATTATTTAAAAGCACTGAAAGACGCCAAGCAAGTTCTTTTCCACAGCCCGCTTCCGTCATTGCTTCCGTCATTACTATTCAAATAGAATCAGTTGTCTAACTTTATTATCTAAGCTGTCTAACTAGAATCGCTGTCTAACTTTTCTCGCACTGCAAGCTTAACTGCAATGAAAAACACTTTGAACCTTCCTAGCCTTTCTCTTCGTAGATAACTCTCACGACTGCTAACTTTTCACAAGGTTTACTGCCATAACCACTAGTTAGAAGGGGATCTGCTTTCTGAGCCATCATTCATATCTCCTCGCACGGATCATCTTCATCAGGTACGCATTCCATACTGTCGGACCAGTGATTATTTTAATTCATTTTTTCCGAAGATGGCCACCGATTGAAACCACCTGCCCACCTTGTCTACCGATACTTCTGGCAAGTGTTTATTTAAAACTGCCGCTGAAAACTGTGTATTTAACTAATGTGATTTGTTGCTTAATCCGCTCTTGTATTTTGTGTAACCTTACGCTTTTCCTTTGCTGTATTACATTTTGTTTTCATTTTGGTGCATTATTTATTTACTTTTTATTGCACTCCCTTCTGTAACGCCTCCTGGAGCCTTGAAGGTATTGCAATAAATAAAAATAAATAAATAATTACCAAATCGTGCTGAACCGGGCGCTGTGCCTAAGATAAGCCACATGCAATCCTTCTTTTTTCGTCACGAAGGTGCTGGTGTTATAAATGGCGCAGGGGCATTTTTTTCACGCCGAACAGTGAGCGCTTATGATTATGACTTCATTCTGCAGCAGAAGGAAATAGGTTCAGCTAACTGTATTCGTGAATTAATAAATCACTGGCTATAATTTCTACGTAGCCATACCCTATTGAAAAATGTATATAGGTTTGAACGGGCCCGCAAATAGGATTATGGAACATTTGGTTTGGCTTTATAGGATGGACGTCCCAAAGCGGCTCAGTCAATGAGGGACGCCGTAGTGGAGGGCTCCGGATAATTTCGACCACCTGGGGTTCTTAACGAGCACTAACAACGCACAGTACACGAACCTTTCACATTTTTCCTCCATCGAAGTGCTACCGTAGCGGGCGGGTTCGAACCCACGACTTGCATGCACTGTGTGATATAAGTGCACGGTAATTAATCATGGGTAATCGAAGTTATACGGAGCCCTCCACTAGAGAGTCTCTGAAAGGCTGAATCGCTTTGGAAGCTTCATCCTGTAACGTTAAACGAAATGTGTCATAATCCTATTTGTCGACCTATTAAAACCTGTACACATTTTTCAATAGGGTATGGTCTGATGCGAAGTATCTGCAGCACGGGAGGGACAAGGACGGCGAATAAACACAACGCGTACAAGTTTATCAGCATGAGAAGTTTTTATGATGTATTTCTATTCATATGTAATATCGAAGATTTTGTCGTGCTGTCCGCAAATTACTCGGTTTTTAGGAGATGCACCATGTCGAGATGCACCATGTCGAGATGCACCATGTCGAGATGCACCATGTCGAGATGCACCTGTCCACGTTCCTCTATGATAATAATACTTTAGAAGGATGACTACACGTTAAAGCAGCACAATCAAGCCGCACAGACAAAAATCATGTAAGATTTTTTGAAAAGATAAGCTAATTGGAATGGCTGACAGGATAGACTTGTGATAGGAATTATTTGGTGTCCAAAAGGCTTCCTATGTAAACTCGCACTGGTTAAGCTAAACTTAAGAGATTGCACAGAACTCGCTCTCTAGCCGCATTGTGCCAGTTTTGAAAACATAAAAGCGAATGAGAACTGCGTTATATTATATGCAAGCTCAAGCGAAATTCATTTGTTGGCCAGTTTGTCAAACGGTAGCCTAAGCCGCAGTCGATTCAGTTTCGCTAGCCGGGAACGAGTTTCATTTGCGTCATTGAAAGCCTCGCCTAGGCCGCTCCTTCTGAGCCGAGTTCCCCAATTTACATGAAACAAAAATATATATACAGTGTGCCTCTTTAACTGTGCAGCTTTTCAAGCCAGCGTCCGCTGTTATAAAGGTAGAATACAAAATTATTGCGCGCGTTCCTGGACATGCTCACTATAGAATAACATTTCCATCACAATAGCGCTACACTCGCAAACAGGGGAAAGATGATTGTTCTCTCTGTGCTTTCCTTTCAAACTTAGGGCGTCTCGCAATACGTTTTTAAGGGTGCTGACGCTGAGAACTTCAAGATAAGCGCAGTGACCCCCACCCGGTCCTTTCCAAACTTATTTGTCCTGTTATTACTTGAATCATTAATTGTGACCACTTTATTTTACAGCGCTATCAGAAGCAACACGTATATAACATAGTGTTAGGGCTCATAGAGTTATTACCAATGTTCTAGTTTATTTCTCACAACTACTTTTCACTGAACTCGAGTACTTAACTCGCGTCACAAAATCAGGGTCACAGCTATGTAAGCAGGATACAGATCAAAAATGCAGTTGTGAGTATCCCTCAAAGGAGGCTCTGCAGCCATTGGCGTCGGCCGGTTCTCATGACGTTGGGGCTGAATCGTAGATGGCTGGCAATTGCCTTCGTGAAATGGGATCAACCAAGACGTCTGACAATCTGTAGACGCTATTGGCTGGACGGTCACCTTTGAGGGGCATTTGCCGTTGCGATCTTGAGTTGTATCTGACTGCAAAGATCGGATACTTAAGACTTAACGGTTCATGTCTGATTCGCTCGTCACGCCAGCATTCTGCTGGTCCGACGTACGGTGAACTACAGGCTATCAACCCATCACTTTACCACCTGAAAACCTTCGACATTTCGGTCCTCAATTTCCTATTGTAAGCTGTAGCGTCCATCACTTTAGTTTAGACATGCCGTGTGTGAGAGTTTTGGTGAACGAATGTAACATCGTACACTCGAAAAGCAATAAAAGTCAGCTCTGTGTCTTGCAAAAAAAAAATATTGCCATCATTTTACAGCGAATTCAAGCATGTTGCTTTTTTTGGAACTTAACGTCCCTGTGTCCCGAGTAAGCGTTTGTTACTCATTAAAGCTCACAATGGCTTATTGACTTTTATATACTGAAATCGCAAATTCGTGCACAAGGCAAGGAATATAATCCCACCTCTAGGATTACATTTTTATCCTTGCAACGTTCTCACCTCTTTTGTGTGCACAAATGTTTTTCTCCATACCGCCCCGCACAACAGAGATAATACCGCCTCTCCATAGCTCGTCGGCTGCTCCGCGTACTGCATCGACCACAATTGAGGTTCATCCCAAATTGACTGGCTGCGTGAAACGGCCACATCGTGGCGACAGATAAAAGCCCGCGGATTAAATAAGGAAAGCCACGGAGCCATCGAGGACGCTCGGCAGCCCTTAAAAGCACCGCTCCCGAAAACTCAGTCAGACGAAACAAAAATTTTCGAAAAATGAGGCATGCACAGCGAAGACAATCGCAGACGAACATTGAAAGCGAAGCCCAGCAACGACAGCTTTTCGCTCGTCGGAAAAATAAAGGAAATAAAATGGGTGACAGGCTGAACCAAATCTCGGCACAAAGCAATTTCGGCTCTAAAAGCAATGACAAGGGTTTGGAGATGACGAGAAAGGAAGTTTGTTTTAAGTTTCCTGCTCACTTTTTTGTCGCAGGAGATTTTTTTTATTACTTTTCATAAGTATATACTGTTAATAAAAGGCTTCATTCACTCTTTACATGGATTTAGTCGAGAAAAGCGGCCTTCAAAACGAACATATCCACATCGAGAAGTCTGTCTATTGTCCCATTTCCTTGTACAAGTTGATTCAACATTCTTGTTGCTTTTTTTTCCTACTTCAGGAAGGACTGCTTCTGAAATATCGCAGAGAAACGGCTGTGTTTTTACACAATACATAAGATGATTTCGACAGCTTTTATACAGGCATTTTAAGCTTCACAAAAAAAACAATAAGCAAAAACGGGGAAAGTCGTTAAGCAGCTTCAAGGAAGCATAGACGTTGATTCACTACCTGGGTATTTCTCTACTTGGGCAATAATTTTCAACCAGGAAATTCTCATGTCTAAAAGTACCTCTCCTTCAAGTTGATCAAAAGCATTTGTTGGGCGAGTTGGTGTTCGACAAAAGCATTTGTTGGGCGAGTTGGTGTTTACGATGATCCATAACTACAGCGCAAACGACAGGACAGAGATGAAGAAGGGACACCACACAGCGCTGAGTTGATACTTTTCGCAAATTAGGAAGAAGTCAGAAATTTTTGTTTTGGGTAAGAATAACTGCATCAAAATCACAATTATTGTTTCACTCGTTAACTTAAGTACTCAGATGCAAAAGAAAGAATTAAGGTAACGAAAACCACGTGTATGAAATAGTACCATGGCGCTATGTTCCCTTCGAAGAGCAGCTTGTGAGGGTCGAGAAATTTTCTCCTTGTGCCTCGTAATTAACCGGCTGCAGCATATCTATAGCATGCTTTGAACCCTGCATAGTTATCCTCCTATATCCCTTTTATTTCGTTCCCTGTTGCAAGTTATTGAAGCTGTGACGAATTTTTTTCTCGCAATTTTCAGTTTTTATTTTGTCCATTTACGTGAGCATCGTGTCAAGGCATGAAAATATGCCGACGCTGCATCATTTCACACAGTTTTTACTTTGCACAACACATTAACGCTAAGGCTATAAAAATAGATTTTTAAAATCAAATGAGAAACAAATTCAAATATCCTGAGGGGAGTATCAGATGTAAAACTAGTTAACAACAATTGCACGTATCTTAAGATCCACTTACCTGCTGCACAATAAATCTGCAGTGAACACTTGAGCTCCGCCCGCCTTAAGTGTACCACGTGACAGGGCTAATGGGTTAATGCACATATATGCGCAACTAGTCTTTCTCTACCTCACATTCATAAATCGCTGGGAGTCCTCATACCACTCCTGGCGCAGTGGTGCAGCTGTTAAGCGATGCGCCACTGCCCTGCGATGGTGATGGCAAGTACTGCCATTGGTGGGGCTTGTGAGACCAAGGCTGCACTTCCCGAGCAACCTCTCGCGACCAATTATTAATTTAAGTGCCATCTGCCATGGTGGGCAGATTAAGATGACGTCACAACGTCACGTGACCTATGTTGCTTCTCTGGGAAATGAGGAGCTCGACGACGACGCCGAGTCCTTCGCTGAACGGGACACTTAACGTTTTGTGAGGCAATCAACAACAACTTAACGTTATCGCGTTAATTAGAGAGTTTTAGTGTAGCTGGCTTCGCGTGATCGCGTGATTGCGCGTTTAGCGGAATGGCCGGTCCAGAGTACGCATGCGCAGGTCGCTAACGGGGAAATAGGGTTAGCGTATACGCAAGCAATTTTAAAAAGTTAGCGTTGCTGCAGTTTCGTCGTTTGCGCACGCAGCGTGAAAACATGGCGGCGCCTTTCTAAGCGAGAGCTGTCCATTTCAGCCGGACAATCATTCCTTGCGGTCCCTGTCTGTACGTTTACCGGTAACTATTGGGACAGGTGGCTTTTGCTGTGACTGACCCAGCTTCGGCAACAAAGGTTAAGATAAAATTGAGCCCAGGTTTTGAGGTACGCTCTCGATTCTGGCGCGTTTAAGTCTAACGGTGCCTCCCGCTGTGTTCCAACCATCTGCAACTGCTCGAAATGCTGCATAAATAGGTTTTGAGCTTTGGCACGGTGTTCCATGTATTTCAGTCATTCAAAACGGCAAATATAATTCAATTTGCATAAGTGTTTGGAGCATTGCTTGTCATGTGACAGAAAATGCTCTTGCTCGAGCGGTTTGTACTCAGCATTTCCCTAACTAGATTGCGCCACAGTGTTTACGCTTCGTATTTCACGTATTGTTAATCGCCGAGGCATTATCCAGAACATTTTTATGGCGGAAGTGAAAGTTACTGCATCAGTAGCCTGCAAAAGTCTCTAATTTATATTCTTTTGGTGAATTACTGCTGTGGCAACCATTTTAAAAAAGCATTCTGCCTCCATGTTATCTAGGTCACGTTTAAATGTTTCGGAACGCTATACTAAAGCTGTCAGTGGGGATAGGTTGCTTACGTCCCGCTAACGTAGTTTCTCTTAGGTCCGCTATCACGCTAATGTTATACAAAAACTGTCTAAGGATCAGCTGAGATAGCATAGGAGAACAATGCTTTTTGCTTTCACTTCGAAGATGAAAGGAAATCTCATCCGGCTTATCGCAAGCCACACACACAAAAGCTCACGCCACATAATGAAGACAAATATTTAATTTTTTGCCCTAAGAAGACTACACTCAGATATTGTTCAGGCGTCGATACCATGAAGCTGGCAAAGTAAGCTTTCTCACAGCTCCCAAATTCACAGCCAGCGAGAACTCATCCGACTGGCACCGCAGAAACTCACTCAGTTGGAACGTCAAGACCCCGGGGCACGTAGCCTCGCTGCAAGCCAAAGGTAGAGTTGAGAATATTTAAACGGGAACCAAATGTGCTTAAATCTGTACCTGGCTCCACCAAAAGGCAGTGCCTAAACTTTTCCACTTGCATCATCGATAGCCTTACAAAAGTGGTTCCTAAGCAAGCTGTTCGTGACAATAAACGAACCAAGGGAGAAGCTTGGCTGCATGCAAACGCGACCAAACACTTTCCTCCGTTCTTGTTTCCTTTTGCCTTTCAGCGGAAAAATAAGCATAAATGCAGGATCAAGGAAGCATCAATGGCCAGTAAAGGAAAAAGGAAAGGAAAGAAAATGTACCACGGGGGGAAAAAAAAAGGAGCTGCAGTGAAGCAAGACGGAGCTCGATATTAGCAACAACCGCCGAGACGGAGCGGCACGGCCGTAATGGCAAGCTTTAAGCCGATAACACCTTCGGGGCTTGCTGCCTCCTAAATATCCATAAATCTTTTGAAAAAGGATTAGCCGGAAGCGGGCCCCGTCGTAATGACTGCCGTTACGTGGTGTCGTTCAGCGACGCGCACTATACCGGCACGTTATCCTGGCACTGACCTCCCCCCTATCCCCCCCTCCTGCGCGCCGCGCTGAGCACGGGCGGGCAAATGCGACGCGCCCTGCCTTCCAGCCAAACTCGCTGCCTCATCCGCCCGCCCTCTTTTTTTCCTTTCTTTTTTTCACATTTACATCGTTCTCCTTTTTGACTTTGTCGCAGGCTTACCATAAATGTGCAAGAAGCTGTTCCTGTGTTGCGTGTGTAGACAGAGAGACACGGGAATACAAGAAGGAGAAAAGAGAAAAGAAGAAAAACATTTGGCAGTTTTCGCAAAGCTTTGCGCTTATGCCTGTGCTTCTGTAGAGCGCGCATCTTGGCAGTTGCTCTTACCCGGAGCGATGTAAAAGAATAACTTCGCATAAAACTGGCGCCTTCTTTTTCTAGATTTATGGACGCTGAAGCTCCGTGCCCGGCACACCGCGCTGCCTGAGGGCTAAAACGTAGGTTGCGTGAACGTCGTTTCGCATACGTAAACGGTGGGCGCAGAAGCGGGGTTGTGAACACCGAATATGGTCCTTGTGATTTCATTTTTATTTTTTATGACCCCGACTTGAGACAAGAATAATGTTACCTTTTATTTTAACGATAGAGCGTTAAGGTTCCTGTTTTGCAGAAAATCTGGTGTCGGCGTTGTAAGCGAAATCGAAAAAGTAGGTGGCCCAGCTGACGCCTAGGTCACGTGACCTTGTATGTCATGAAACCTGCCCCCCGGAATGTTAGCAAACTACCCGCAACGGCAGGAAACAGATAAATTAAGTATTAATCACAAAAGTCTGCTCGTGAAGAGCAACCCGGGTTTCACAAGTCCCACCGGTGGCTGTGGTTGAAACAGCCACCTGCGGAGCAGTGGCGCATTGCTTAATCGCTGCAGCACTGCACCAGGATTAGCATGAGGGCCACCCGTTATCTGTGAATGAATATGTAAGTGAATTATCATAGAGTAATTACCGTGTCGGCGAATTGATAGGCAAAGAGTCAGGTCAAGTCAAGTCAAGATTATTTTTCTTTTCGCCGAAAAGGACTCCAGGCAACTGAATGAACCCATTAACGCTATCGCGTTGCACCTTTAAGGCGGAGCTTAAGTTCCCCATCAGGTTTTTCTTTCTATTTTTGTTTTTCATATCGGGAGAATGAGGCACATGTTTCCAAGTTCGAAACTTTGTCCGCAGGCACGCAAGCTCTGGCGTTTACTTCAAGTAATAAAAGAACAGCAGTACTACGATCCGTTCTTTCCACTGGCATCTCTATAAACATTTAATGTGTTCTTTTCTGTGCTTCTGCTGACAAGTTCTTGAAAGTGACCTGTGCGGGTAAGGCATATGTGACACGTTGGACCTCTGTCCCAAATTTAATGTATTAAAAATACAAGTGAGGTCCTGCAGTGAATACCGGAAACCCTGTCAACGAAGAACACCAGTTCCTCTTGGATTTCTACACTAGCAGAACTAAGCATTACAAGGATTTTTCTTAACCTCATCAAATGACGGCCGTCTCACTTGTTGCGTTCGTAGTAGTACAGGCAGCATATTGATGGGATTCTGTCTCTACCTTTGTTCCATCTTTTTATTCATCTGTTTTCTTAATTATCTGAGCGCTTCCTTCCCGCTTACATCTATCTATTATTTCGACATCATTGAGCAAGTTCGACGCAAGAAAATAAGTTCGTCTACGCTAAGTGAAAGCGCAGAGCGCAAGAAGGGAGCATAATAGTTAGCAGCATGCACCATCTAACCCATCAAATCAGGCCCAGTACGTCTGGGTATGAGAACAAGGAGGCTATTATAGCTACTGCGACACACTGAGTTCACAAATACTCTCATCATTGCCAAGCTATACTGTTCGAGGACAAGTCGAAGATGACCTGCTTGATTTTATATGCCATCCCAGTGGTTTAACACTGCACGCTGAACAGATTTCTTATGAATACCACAGTATTTGATAACTAGGAGGGGCGTGGGTGACCTAGAGTCTGTAAGCTTGTGCACACTGCCTTTTCTGGCAGAAAACGCAGACGCAGAATGAAATACCAAACAGGAAAGATGCAGATCCAAGTCCCGCACCAATTCTCGATGGCATGGTTGAAATCTAAGAACCCCATTTACGAGTAGTTTCTTTTCACACTGAACGTGAAGAACCTCATGTCTAAGGCTACTGACTCCCGTCTTCATCTTTTTTTTTGCAGTCAAGCCTAACTAGACCAATTTTAGTATCATGCTATCGCATCATGTTATTTCGCGCTCAAGTAATATGTTGGCATACTTTTAATTCGTGGTTAATTTTTCACTCCTGGTATGAAATCTAATACGCTTGTTTCTTTCCGTAAAGGGCACTTCGCTACTATAACTTCACTACTGTGGGGAGGCACGCTTTACAGAAAAGACATTTCCGCGCGCACGCGTTGGACAGAGGGAGGACAGTGAATGACACATTCATATTTAACGCAGTAGCATTAAAAGATCGATCGAAAAAAAAAAGCAGTGACCATCCGTCAAAGCTAGGCCTGGAAGTGACGTCATCAGACCGGAAGTGAGGTCAACCAAACCGGAAGTGAGAACTATGCGTTTCAATGTATCTTCATTGCATCAGTGTCGCCCCTTTAAGACACCTTCAGGGAAACATCTAACCACCACCGGCTAGACGACCCGAAGAGATGTCTGGTTTTGTATAGATAGACGTGTAGGGGTCCACAAGCACAACCATAAAAGAATGACACAAAACTCGATGTCAAGGCTCTATTAGCTTCTAGCGTGATCGCATTGCCAACGCATCATGTAATTAGGTGTCCCTGTGGTTTCTCTCTCTTTCTTACAGCGAAAGCTTTTAGGAGAGTATATGAAGCCCTGCGAGTGGTATGAAGGTGTTGGAAGAAATGGCGTCATGTCCCTTTCGCCTCCAATTCCATCACCTTCAGTGCTGCAGCCTATCTTCCCCCTCCATTTCACACCTTCTCGCCCAGGTAGACTGTCGCTTCAAGGTACCGTGAGTAGACAGCCGAAACAGCAATTATTTTTATCATGGGCATGCCGAATATCGTGGCCGGTTTATTTAGTGTCGTCTCGACGGAAATGTGCTTAGTTTACCTCGCGGGTATTTTTTAGCTCAACTTTACCCTGAAATAAACACAGCTATCGAAGTCATAGAAGTTACGCGATTTTCTCAGTGTCCCGCATTTTTAACGAAGGAGAGGAAACCATATTACAAAGTAGCGGCGTTATGCGCGATCATATGTGCGGGGTCTTTGTACCGTAGCTTTTAGTCTTGATGTACTATCAGGCCTTGCTTTCAATGTTCGCGCAACATTAACCGGTCCAGAAAAGCAGTGGATACTACCATCAAGGCAGGAAAGAAATAGAAGGGCGGCGTTATTTTCCTTTCGTAATCAGCTTTTCATTCTGGGCAGTGCCACAACAAATGTGAGGAGGAGGGTAGCTCAACGCAAAAAGAACATGTTGGTAGTTGGCTATGCTGGAAACCATACATCATGTGCTGCCTGAATAGTTTGTGCTAGCTCCTCGTTTGTGGTGCTGGCTGGAGTAGTGATCCTTGTTCCCTAGTCACTTATGTATATGGGAAGACGAATGTACAGTTCGGCTCTTACAGGGCTTTGAGTCTACTGATATGTATGACAATGTAAAACTGCCATTTGGAACTAAAAAACAAACGTTGTTAAACGATAAAATGTAATACTAATTGCCAGCCTAGAAGACTGCATGAAACAAAGTGCGCAGGCAAGCCAGATGTAGGTAAATTTTGATGAGGTATTCAGACACCGAGTCTAAGCAGTAATGAACTCGGTGAGTACTTGGGGATGAGACCACTGCAATTGCAACGACGCGATATAAAGAAATGACTTGTTAAGAGCGAAGATAGTCTATATATTGCACGAAAATAAATATCCGAGTAAGTTGCGAGTAGCAATAGGATATTTCAGTAAAATAGGACGACAGCATGAATTGTTTCTATCATCAGCTATTGGAAGATAACAGTGTGAGTAGCCTGTAATTTCCTTCCACTTTATCTTCTAGAACAGTGATATTCAGCGTGGTCTGTATTTGCGCTGCAAAAGCACGGAAGGAAATGGTCACCCAAAGACAAGATTTGTCACGCGAATAAGTAAAATTTTGAAACGGCACATGTGGTTGACAGTGACAGGCATGTGTTTCTATGTGTCTTCGAGATTGAAATAACGTTTGTGTCTGTTTGCAGGTACGTATTGACTGATACCTAGGCCTCCGTGCGCAATTACAGTAGACAGCCAAGTACTAACACGCAGGCATATATAGATATTAGGAAAGGATCAAGAACAGTTTACTTAAACAAGACTTTCGCGAATTCATATCGAATGGAAGCTTAATGATTTGTTTAGAGATAGCTACATAGTTAACGGGAATAATATAATCAGTTATACTAGTGTCATTCACATTCTAACGACCATCTGTTACGCAGAGCCCTCGCAAGTAGATTATCACACTTAGATGTGGGGCTGCTTACGCAGGAAACCATGAAATACAGGCATATAAATTAAGCAAGGCTATAGTATATTTATCACGTCATGCAGTAAAAAGCTATCACCTAAAGTAGAAATGCTGTAAGTCGTAAAACGCTTTCCGATACTGTGTGTGCACGTCGAGTGTCTATTTTCTTTACGCGGGGTAAGAATAGAATATGTGGCAAAGAGTGTTCATTTTTCTCAGCAGGAATAAAAATGAATAAAGACATTTTTTCACAGGCATATAGCCACCAGCGCACACAAAATATTGCCGCGTTTTCTAGAGCTTCACTTGCGAGAAACGGGCTGAAGGCTTGTATTGCCCTAGTCGAATTCAGCCCTGCCGCAGTAGAGCGGGAATAATAATTGGTTTTTTTGGGGAAAGGAAATGGCGCAGTATCTGTCTCATATATCGTTGGACACCTGAACCGCGCCGTAAGGGAAGGGATAAAGGAGGGAGTGAAAGAAGAAAGGAAGAATAGGTGCCGTAGTGGAGGGCTCCGGAATAATTTCGACCACCTGGGGATCTTTAACGTGCACTGACATCGCACAGCACACGGGCGCCTTAGCGTGTTTCCTCCATAAAAACGCAGCCACCGCGGTCGGGTTTTTATGGAGGAAAAACGCTAAGGCGCCTGTGTTCTGTGCGATGTCAGTGCACGTTAAAGATCCCCAGGTGGTCGAAATTATTCCGGAGCCCTCCACTATGGCACCTCCTTCTTCCCTTCTTCTTTAGAGCGGGAAGAAACGAGTTTATGGATGCAGGTTAGGCTTCGGCGTAGCTGTTATGAGTTTCGTCTGCCAGCTCTCTTGTGCTCTCCATGGCAGCGTTATATGCCACAAAATAGGAAAAGGGTTGCGCTGCAAGTTTTCCTCAGCTTTCTTCTGCCATATGTCTTATTATCTGCCTATAAACAAACCGTATCTGCCAATGGCGCCATTTTCAAGCTGGCCTTTAGTGACCGACTTCGCCTAACCCTCTAGATACAAAAAACGCGCAACGTGACATGAGTTCGAATATTACCGCAAACGATGCGAAAAAGAGCCAACGGTGAATGTTAATCAAGTCAGACCTCAACAAGGCGTTTATTCGCTAATGCACACTGCATGAGTGAACTCGGTAGAGTTTTGTCGAAACACCCTTCCGGCCAGATGGATGAGCGAAGCTTAATGCGCAAAATCATTTTTCTAGCAGGGACTTCGTACGCCTGCTCACATTAAGCCGGCGGCATATCATGCATACATTATTGAGCTACTCGTTGCAGTACACACATATTTCCAAAGTATTGCGGCTTCACAAAACTGAACAGGGTGGAGGGTGAGTTGCCCCTTCTCTCCTTCTTCCTTTTCTTCTTTCTGTCGCGATCATTTATGGCTTCATCGTTCGTGTATAAATGGTGTGGCTCAAAGAAGTCAAGCCGCGCACTCGAGCTCCCGCCTTAACTCAATGCCGCTTGGCGTCTTAAGGGAGGAGGGGACAAACGTCATTTCCGGCCCAGAACTGAGTGGAAGAGTCGTCGCCGTGAATCGCTCGTCACTGCTGTAGCGGCGACCCGCAACTTCACCGAGGCGAACCTTTTGTTTTATGGCCTCGGGAAGAGAGGGCGTTCTCGCGAGCTCTTGAGAAACGCGCTAAGGAAAGAATAAAGTCCGAAATTCAGAAAGAGAACAAAGCACAAAGAAGCACAAAAGGAGTAGGCTGAAAGGTGCGAGAAAGGGAATGGTAGATATTGGTATAATCCGACCATAAATCTGTCTTTCCAGAATCGCTGCGTCGCGTTCTTCTTCGCCTGTCCGCCGCCACCCCCCGCTGCCTCAAACACCTCGGCAATCCTTTTTTTTTTCTTCTTTGTAGTCTTTGCACAACTGCACCTCTTCTCGCCCTCCTCAACATCCCCCCCCCCCCCCCCCCCGTGATCACCTCTTCTCCCTCACGCTGCTCCTCGCCCAAACGCAAACAGCTTTATTTTCAAGAGAGGGATAAAAAATTTCCCCCTTCATGTTATTTGTGCGCATTTCTTATTTCCAAAGCAGTACAGCGACAGCGAGTTCGGTTGTGTTTCAACTTTCCTTTGTACGTTGCTTGCTGAACGCCGAGATATACTAAATGTATTTATCGCGGCGCCCCCGGCGCTTTCGAGAAGTGTAAGGCGCGAACCGCATAGGCTGTATACGTAGTCGCTTTCCTCCCCCCCCCCCCCCCCCCCCGGTCATCCCGAATCTCCTCGGCGCACTCTTTCAGTCGGGGAGAGAAAGTCAAAAAGACAACTATCTGTAGAAAATCACTACCCCCGCCACTGTTGCAGGTCGTGTCGCAGATGCGACCGACGAGTCCTCCACTCTCTCTCTCTCTCTCCCTCCCCCTCCCCGCTCCTTTCCCTCGCATCTTCTCTGGCCTTGTGTCAAAACTTCTTCGCATTGCAGGGTTTTCGCTGGGTTCTCTCCTTCTCTCTCTCCCGTACGTCTCGATTCGTCGTTTCTCTCCCCTCCCTCTTTTTTTTATGACTAAGCTTTTGTCTTTGTGTGCGGTGCACACGGAGCGCGCATTGCCGGCGTCTTTAAGCTGAGCACGGCGCCGAGGCTCTAAAATAAAGTGCGTCTGGGAGGGCAGCGGGGAAAAGGCCAACGTAAGGCGGCCATCATAATTCCTGGGCACGATCACTTTTAAGCGCCCTGCCGGAGCGCTCTGTGGAAATCCGTCGCCATCTATCGACGCTGAAGCCACGCCGAGGCTGCGGCGCGAAGGCGACACGACCGCAAGGCCAGGTTGGCTTTCAGGCCGTTATCCCTTAAATAAAAGCGGAGTCGTCTGTGGCCAGAAGGGACCGTGGGGTGAAGACGGGGCAGGGAAAAACAAATAAAAATGAGCATGGAGGTGAAGCAAAGGGCGTGTTCCACTTTGGCGCAGCCTTCTCCGGTCTCGAAAGAAGAGCGAACTTTTTTTCTCTCTCTGTATACTTTCGGCTCTCTTCACGGCGATAATTTCAACTCCAAAACGCGTAACAGTGAAAAAAGTTGTTCGAAGAGTCTTGTTCCAGCAACACTCGGTAGGCGTGTGCATTGGGCTCTCGCTGGCAGCAGTCGGGCCCTAACTTCGTCATCGTAGGTCGCCGTTCTTTTTCCTGTTTCTTTTACAGGACGTGCTTATGTCATTGGTTTAGCCTACAGAGAAGAATACACTGTCATTGATTTCTGAACAGCGCTGTATTCCGGCGTTACAGTATAAAAAGTGTATAAAAGCGCGTTTTTTTGCGGATACCGCCCTTAATATGGCGCTTATGAAAGCAAGATTGCACACCCAACTCTCTCTATCTGTAATACCTGACAAACCTCTGATAGAAGGCTAAACTCCTTTATAAAAAGCTAACCATCACAGATTAGTGGCGAATTCTGAAAAAAAAAATTGAAGTTTTTCTGTGGCTCAAGGTTTGCGTAGAATTCCGACGTAGAAACTACTTAGCCAATTCACCATGACTTTTTGGGGCGGCAGAAACGCGAAGGGCATACAGAAGGATGCATTGCTGTAGCGGCAACTTCTTTCCATATCCCCTCAAGGCTTGGCAGTAGAGCCTTTAATGCGACAAGAAAAAAAATATGGACAGCTAATTTCATTATGTGCTGGAAATGCTATAGCATTCAAAGGCGTTGACGCCTTTGCCGGAAGTGATTGTTGCTCTTCCGGAGCTCTTCCCGTAAAAGACCTGTAATGGTTGGCAGTGGAAGATTCACGCAGCCGGACCTGCCCGGTTACCTAACTTTCGTTCTTGTTACTTCACTTTCCTCCAGCCAATGGGAATTCTCCGGTTTGATGACGTCACTACCGGGCAGGTGGCGTCATATCCCACCGGTGAATGAGGTTTTGCTGCTCTGTTGTCGTTAGTGATGACGTCACTGCCTGCCAGCCAATCCCGATTATTCGGACGACTCCGGGTGGCGCCATGTTTTTGCTCCTGTGAGGTTTCTATGCTGTCGCATCAAAAACTGTAAGGTATTTTGAACTACGCCGCCAACCAATACGATGACGATAAGTAGCTTACGCAGTTCCATTTTCTTGCAAAGGCAAAACGGCCACGAATTTTATGTTCACTTAACGGGGGAAGTAAAAAAAAAATGGAGGGCGAATGTCGAGCCTTACGCTTATGCGCATCTTTCGTGCAATCCATTACTGTCGCTCCAAGCAGCCACCTAATGGCTTTTCGAAGGGCGTGGGGAGGAGAGACGGTGAACAAAGTGCACCATCGAACAGTTTAATTCACGCCCGAGGCACGCGCGCGAACGACTAATGCTTCCGCTTGATTAGCAGTTCCGAAACAGAGGGACACAGCAGAGCTGACAGGTATATATAGAGCTCAACGCGCGCGCTCCCATAAAGAATGAAAGCCCAGAGAACGAACGGCGCATCGGCACTCCCAAGGGGCTGACGCGCGCGGCGTCATTGTCATTTGTCTCGATTGCAAGTGCACACTACACACACTGCCGCCGGGTCGGCTCGCTCGCCGGCGCGCCAAAACAAGAAATTAAGGCAACCCGCGCGCTCGGTACAAAGGGGTTTCTCGCATTTTGCTGCCTTTTCCGACCTCCTGGAAAGGAGATTCAGGGGAAGAAAAAAAAAGAATGTTGGAATTTTAGACAGGCTCGGTCGGCGCTTCTTTTATTTTGTTGTTTTTTTTTAATACCTAAGAGGACAATAAAAAGGCACTCCTGGCGTTCACCGGCAATCAGGCGCGGAGGCCTAATCCAAACAAGCGCGAAATCAAGAGGGAGATTGAGCGTGAGCGCTTGTGCGCGCTGCAACAGCCCCCAAACAGAGAGAAATCAAGCAACCGAGCGCGGGAGATGACAACAGGGGCGGACGGAGTTATCAAGACTAGTTTGCTCAGCGATGTCTTTCCGAAGTACCCACGTACAAAGGGAAAGGGGGAGGGCAGAGAAGAGGAGGAATTTTTCAAAGTGGAACCCCAGTAGGCTGACGTGAGGGAACAGCAAAAGGAACAAGAGGCTGGGTCGGGGAAGGGGGAGGGGGGAGGGAATAAAAGCGCCGTTGTTCATTTCGGAGCAAATGGAGTAAAAAGCTGATTGTGCTGCGAGTCGCACGCGGCTTGTGTGGACGCAAGGGTGCAGCGCTTCCGAGAGAAGAAGTAAAGAAAAAAACTCCGAAAACAGTGGTGCTGTTGAATTCGGGGAGACTGCGCGATTGGGTGTCCCCAGAGCACGCCGATGTTAGCTCTGTGTGTGAGGTGTGTTTTAAAACCATCTTGTTTTTTCTCCTGCTTTCGGTTGGAGTGTCTTACCTCTTGCCTTCGCCTGTGAGGTCGGATTCAGTTCCTCAGCCTCATTTTTTTACCGTTGTTGTGCGGGCTTGCCTATGAAGCCAGTGTCACCAAACTTTATGTTCGTACATACGCGTTTATTCGATTCCTCCCAGGTGTACTATTCTTCTGTAGGAAGTATTACAGTAGCTAAAATTGGCATCCTTGTATCGTGCGCAATAAATGGTTCTAATTCAAATAGTATTTCCGAAAGAAACAGTAGCTACTGCAATAGCACGTAAAGATGCCTTCCTACGGCATGACGGGTAACATGATAGTCCAGCCCGAAGATGGTTTTCCTGGGGCCATACTGGCGCTAGCATAACGTTTTCTTCACTCGTAGTCATGGATGTTATCACACAGCAGCCGCCCTTTTGCCTTCTACTAAGTACCCTCTGCAGAATTTCTCGTATAGCAATGCGATGCCATGCATACGGCTTCTAATGAAGCCCATTTGAGCTATTCAAATAGAGATGCGTTTTTCATTTTCTTATGGTGACGAGTACGACTGGGTATTAGCCCTTTAAAAGCAAGAAACAACCGGTTAGGCCTAACTGAATAGACGCGAGGCTACAGACTGAAATACATGAAATTATTGTAATGCTGTAACACTGCTCTTGTGTCTACACAGGCGTATCTTAAATAGGAGGCACTTACCAGAAATTAATATGTGTAAATGTATGCTAAAAATAAAAGACAACTAAGGATTTTTTTTAGATCAACCATTGTTATTGGGCTGCACAAAAAACTCCAAGAGATTATTTTTTTCGCAAAACCATGATGGCGCCAGCCAGTCATTACAGAATAGAAATTTGTAATGTTACTCCTAAGCGGACGCTACCAACAGAGAATTTTCTCGATCACACAATGTCATAATCATCGGTGTCTCCCGCTGCCAAGTGCGTCTGTTCTAAAAAAAATATGCGAACATGACTTCGAATTCGAATGCGTCAAGTTTTCTCGCTAAGGAAAATCTCATTTAAACGAGATAGAGAGCGAGAAAAGAAATGAAAGCGCCCACCTAGGAGCTAAGTCCTGGCTTACAAGGGCTTAAGACACCGAGGCACCGGACGGGCCCCTGGGCAAATGAGGGAGATCCCCAATCACGCGAAAGATCGCTCAGCTCCAGACACGCTTACTTCGTTATAAAAGCATGCGCAGCATCTACAAAATCGAGAACGTCGCATTTCGACGGTTGTATCTAATTAACGGTATTCTTCCACTGTCCCTCCCTTCCCTCTCTACCCTCACTGTTCGCACTCAGGCGAGCGCAGTTATCGCGCACGGCAGAAAAGCAGGCTCCGACCAAGAGCGCCGAAATAAATTTGAAATCAAGCGACGTGCGGGTGCCTCTCCCTGCCATCGCCATTTTTAATTACAGCGTTCTTCAGAGTCCGTTCGCAGCGCCGGATCAGGTGATGTGCGCTTTCGAACGTTCGATTACGACAGGACAGAGGAACCTGATTTTTTTGTTAAAACTGATGATGTGATTGAAAAAAAAAATGCCGCCACCGTATGGAAGACGTTGAAGTAACGAGTGTTCGCAGTTTGGTTTACTATAATTGATTTGAATAAGGATAATGTGAGGTACACCAATGGAAATGAGAATTTTACGTCTTGGATTTATAAGTGCCGTCACCAATCAATCACAAATTGGATATATCAGTGACCTCACCAACCAATCAACAATTCGGTATACTAATGACGTCACTAATACATCAATTTACTATGGGGGCCGCCATCTTGAATTCCTCGGACTGAATATTTCACGCCGAAGGAAGGTGGTAGCAGACAAAAGGAATTCGAGAAACGTGATGAGTAAGAGTATTCTTAAAAAGAGAACTAAAAGCCCAAAGTTTGTATGTGAATACATAAGTCCTTGCAATCGTAGCTGGTTGCTGTGAACTGCTATTTTTGCCTGAGACTAATTTATGCGAGTGTACTGGCGCGAGGAAAAAGGAAGAGAACGCTTAGCTCGCCCGTGAGAAGTTTATTTTTACTGCTGCACATAACTTGAGAACGCAATATAGACTCTAGAGAACAGCTACTGAGCGAAAAAACAAAAAGGTGCGCTTTTAGTTGCACTTGAGGAAAAATCGATAACATAATGTATTCCAACGTCATCATCTTCCTCTGACAAAATCGCCTGACTCCGGAATGTGAAGATGAGAAGAGTCGTTTGAAAAATTTATTCGTTCTATTTTTGTTTTTCGTGAACTAAATAAAAGAAAACAGCCCATGAAATCACCCTGACGGATACTTAAGCTGCTTACGATTGTGCGTAACCAACTATCTCCGCATTCAGCAGACTGGTACCTGTCTGGGCGTCCGCAATGGAAAGCGTTAGTGTTCGAGATCGCACTTCCCGCGAGTCTATTTTCCATGTGTTAGAACACAAAAAGTCCGCCGTTATAGTAAGACTATTCATTAGGCGAGAAAGTCGCGATTCATTTCTTATGGTATGTACTGCGTTATTAACGGACTCGTAATGTACTAGAGTACGCAGTTATTGACCGCTACAATTCGCTGCAGCGGGTCAGTGGTTTTAGCGTTTAGCTGCTTATCGCAAGGTCGCGAGGTCGAAGGCCACATTTCCAGGGGGCGAAGGGTAAACACACTCGTGTGCTGTTCGATGTCCTGTGTGCGTAAAAGAAACCCAGAGGGTAAAAATTAATCTCGAGTCCCCTATGGCGTCCCAATAGTTTACGTGCCGTTTGGGATGTTAAACCAAACAATTTTAATTTATGTAAGCTGCGAATATTGCTTGAGCAAGAATTTTTTTTACCTCATTCATTCATTGAGTTGCAAGCATTTCCGCGATAACTCAACAGAATTATCAGTATTTGTGCCCTCCTCCCAGTAGCGGCAACTACGCCCCAGGCTCTTTAAGCACACACTCCAAGGTCTCCCAAAAACGTGTGACCACCCCGGGCCCGTTCTCGAGCGCGGGCAGTTTTCGGGCTACCTGGATAAAACTATCACTGATCAGGAGGTTAGGGTTAGCCTTTTCAGTTACAACCGATCAATCGCCGTTAATCACGGAGGCAGTGCGACCTTCGTGAAGCTATCTCAAGAACACACAAGCAGAGAAAGAGATTAGGACTATCGCAAAACCCTGATCCCCGGATAACAGGCGTCGTTACTGGGAGTTCGCAATTAGCTGACGCTGCACTCAGCGAATCCCAAGACAGCGAGGCTGGCCTTTTTGAATGTTGCCCGGCGACCAAGCCCCAAAGAAGTATGCTCTCGACACGACATTGCCAGACTCGGTGCGACGGCGTACATGTCGGAAGAGGTGCGCGAAGAGTAGGGGGTGGGAAATGGGGGGGGGGGGGGGGGGGGGGCTCGCAGAGGAAGCCGGCTGGCCGGGCAGCGGGGCAGCAAAGCCGGGATAATACCTCGTTAATGCTTTAACACACGTGATTGAAAAGATTTAAAAGGATTTATGTACACGTAATTGGGATAGGTTCCGCGCGCGAGCTGCGGGAACGTTGTTAATTCGGCGCGCGAGCGGACTTTGGCGCGCGCGCGCTTTCCCGCGTAACTGGCGGCCCGTGTCGTCGGCGCGAGAGCTGAGAGGAGAGCAAAGGAGGAGGAGGAGGAGAAGAGCGGCTGGCTAATTAAAGTGGCGGGGGCCACAACGGGCGGGAGGGTCCCCCCCCCCCCCCCTCTCGGCGCGGAGCTTCATTTCATTAGCACCGCTTCGGCTGGACGGGTTCCCGAGATGTCATCTGTTCTTCAAACAGCGCGCCGAGGTCTTCCCTTGATTAGCCCCGAGCCCCACTTGTGCGACGCCCTTGCAGCAGTCTCCTCTCGCGTGGCCTCGCCTCCTCTCCGTCGGCCCTTTCCTACCTTGCCTGTCTCCACTGCTACGTCTCGACTTGTAACCTCTGGACACTGCCGCTAACGGGGTGCCGTGCACATTGTATAAAAACTCCCTACGCCTCGACGCTGCACCAATGACGTGAAACGGAGCGGTCGCACGCGTAGTTTTTCCGACCCCAGTGAAAAATTTGCCGTCCAGCAAACTTGAAACCGGTACACGAAGTGATATATAGGCTTTGCGGAGCGGTCGCTGATGTCAGCATTGAATGCCGTCCATCCATGTAAATGTGTTTGTGCTCATTGAAGCCCTAACTTCTGTGCGCACCGTCACCCCCGCCGAATGCTAGCACGAGCGCTAGGGAAGGCGTTAAACATTAAAGGGACGCTGAGGACGAACTGGCCCGTCTCGACTATGGCATTAGTCTAACGAAAAATAGGGCAGTCTGTCCGATAATCGAGCTGTTATAAGTTAGAGCAGACAATGCAACGAAGTACAGCTGTCGTCACCAGACGCCGATTAGGCAGATAAACGGCATCCGTCGACACCGAATTCTCTGCATGGATCCCATAGTCAATGCTATACCACTGTTAACTTCATTTCGAGTTAATATCAAGAGGCGGGAATATTTTAAAACTCTGTTTACTCGGCTATAAATGTTTTATTCTTTTTCTAGGGATAGCTACATTACGATAGCATTTCGAGCCGTCAGCGTGGCGGCGCTGCCATCCTGTGGCTGCGCCGCCATGGTGTCACGTGGTTGGTCACGTGGTGCGGAGCAGCTGCCGGCGGCGCGGCGCCGTGGCTGATCACGTGGTTCGTCACGTGGTTGGTCACGTGACCAAGTTCCACTCGGCCAGCTGTATCTATCGCGTGACACCAGGTTTAACGAAAGCTAAACCACCGCCATTTTTTTTTTGCTGCCGGACAAAAATCAGCATACCATAAAAGAGCTACAGAATCAATTTTTACTGAGAACAATAATTTAATAGAGATGTCATCCGTCTTCCCTTAAGTATCGTCATCATGCCCGAAACCTCTTTCTTTGCTTGGTCAAGGGGCGCACAAATTTTAATGAGGTTGTTTTACTTGTGCCTAACACTGTAGTGGAACGCGGATCGCGCCGTGCTAGGACCGTCTAGTAAGGGAACATTCTTAGCTGGCTGTTCGTTTGATGTCTGTTTGACATGATGTTCTCGAGAAAAAATTGAAAATTGCTTTCTGAGGAAAGGAAATGACGCAGTAACTGCCGAACATATCTCGGTGGACACCCGAACCGCGCTGTAAGAGAAGGTATAAAGAAGAGAGTGAAAGAAGAAAGGAAGAAAAGGTGCCGTAGCGGAGGGCTCCGGAATAATTTCGACCACCTGGGGATCTTTAACATGCACTGACATCGCACAGCACACGGGCGCCTTTTTGCGTTTCACCTCCATCGAAACGCGGCCGCCTCGGTCGGGTTCGAACCCGCTTTGCGGTTACTCGGCTGAGACCGGAGTATAGTCTTCAATTGGAGCGTGCTCATTGGCAAACTTTGTGCAATGTTCGCAGTTCTGTTAATTATGTCTGGCTGCAAGTGTGCGATTACACTAGTTACTTGTAGGCATGGCCAGTGTTGACTTTCCTCAAAGTAGAGGCTGGAGTACTCACTAAGGCATGTCGCGCAGAGAGGATGAAAAACAAATTAGAAGACGAAGAAAGCGACAAACGTAGGAATTTTTCTTGTATATCCAGCTTTCTTCATTTATTTCGACTCTCCTGTAGTTCGGGGTAAGAGCCAAGGGATATGCCTTCAAAACCAGTGTGCGATTATATGCACGAATATATAATTGCATCAGGTACATTCCTCTGCTAGAATGAGAATTCAGTGCTTTTTCATTGCCGTTTTCTATCCCTCCATTTTTATCTAAATCCGAGTATAGGACGGAGAATTATCCAATTACTCCACTCCTTACCCGTGAGTGCGTTTGTATCAGCAATGCGCCCTGGCCAATCCCCCATCGTGGGTATGTGCCATTAAGCCTGATATCATCATCATTGTCATCATCGAGCCGTCGTGGTGTTCAGTGGTTATGGCGCTCAGCTGCTAACCCCCGGTTCGATCCCGGCCGCGGCGGTCTAATTTAGATGGAGGCGAAATGCTAGAAACCCGTGTGCTGTGCGATGTCAGTGCACGTTAAAGAACCCCAGGTGGTCGAAATTACCGGAGCCCTTCACTAATGTATCTCTCATAGCCTGAGTCGCTTTGGGATATTAAATCCCCATAAATCATAAACTAAATCATCATAATCATCATCATCATATTGGTATACAAGTTGTCGGCTCGAGAAGTGATTGCATCACTGACGCAGCAGGACTCGAATAGACGTCTGCCATGAAGTCTGATTTGCTTTAACGGAATCTTGCCTTCGTTTAGCCTAAAAACTTACTCGCCCTCTCCATGGGTCACGTGCCAGTAGGTTTGTTTTTTGCTCTCTTCACTCCGCAGCTGTAACGCTGTAATCCGCGCCTGACTTTCGTGCGGACGATTCGTCTTCGCTGCTTGCAGGAGGTGACACATCCTTCGCAAATATTTCGACCGTTATTGCGTCTCTCGGCTTTCAGAGGAACGGCAATTCCATTAAAAGCGCCGCACGCGGCGGGCACAGAGCAAACAGTCGGGTGGGACAGCGCCTTTCATTTCTTCCCGGCACTATAGCCTTCGCCGCTTTGCGCCATTGATTATCACATTTTAAAAAATGATCCCCATTTAAATAATTCTGTTTGCCTTGTTCGACTGACGACTTTTTCTTCGGCCGCATTTTTTGTTTCGTTGTTGCCGTTATTTTTCCCTTCGGATTGGAAGCCCCTAAAACTGTTTACGTTACAACTGAGCTTTACTCAGTGATTTATTAATAAATATTGATTCGGGACGGCCTTCTTTTGGTTTATGGACTCTTAGCGTGATTGCTTGGGCTGCTGCTCCAGGGGGCCGCCCGCGCGGAGGGCGAGTTTTTAGCGTTTCGCGGACAGATGGATCGCGATATGGGGCGCCGCTCCTATCTGCAGAGTTTACGGGCCGCAGACAGTCATTGTTTCTAAATACCGTTCTTCTGGCGTCAAATTTTTGTCCGCTGAAGCTTAGGCACGGAGCGCAACCATTATCGGCGAATGGCCTTCATTGGCAAGGACCGGAGCGAAACAGCGATTCTGCCACTTGCCAGAACGCTGCATGGAGACGAAGTGGCGATTGATTTCTTCGCTATTAAAGGATAAACGTGGGCCGCTGAAACGTAAACACTTATCTCGAGCAGTTTTCTTTTGCTGTAAATTTTATTATTGGCGGTTACGACCATTACCCTAGCCTACGACTTATGCTCCCCTACTTACGGCCGCGCTGGTACGACGTTTGCTTTCATTCACGCTCCTAGCGTAAGAAATGGGCTAGGAGGATGTATGCTTGGGTGACGTAACAGCGTGCTGTCAAAACACCAACTTCATAAAACTCGAATAAACAACCTTCCACTCTTCCTTTTCTGTCTGATCCATCCTGTCCCAAATTTCTTGCTCCCTACGGCAGTCTAGGCCACTGTCTCTATCCCTGTTCTCTCTACCTGTCCACTGCCTTTCCCCTTTCTGTTCACCTGTCTCCTGCAGTGCCGCCTGTCTTCGGCTAGGCCAGGTTGACCAGGCGCAGAATACTCTGAGCGCTTTGATATGCGCTCTATAATCAAATGATACACGCTGTTTGTCTGTCTCGATGTTAGTAGTATCGGTGACAGTGGTGGCAGCAACTGCGCAAGTAGTACAATTTTACGGTATATTAAGTGTTGTAGTAACGGTTACCCACACGCTTGTGACAGTATCTTCCACTATTGTATTTAAACCACCAAACCACTAACTGTACTTTAACGAATACGGTAGCGGAGTGATCGGGATGAATTTTTTTCTACCTGGTGTTCTCGTTACGTGTTATAAGATTCCCAGTGTACAGGTGTTTTTTACTCAGCCTACATTGAAATGCGGCCGCAGCAGCCTCATTCAAACTGGTGAACTTGTCGCTCAGCGTGCTCAGCAGTCGAACGCCATAATCGATGATCCGCTGTGGCATGTGTATGATAAGAGAAAATCGCGACCTGTGCCAGTGTATGCAACACAGTCGTTCGCAGTGAAGTGCTGACACCTTGATCCCTGTGTACAGCCACTTTTATCATTCACAAGCATTTAAGTGTGCAGTTGTCGCAGCCGCTGCCGTAACAGACGTGCGACATTCGCTGCTAAGATATAGCCACGTTTTATTTGATAGTTTTAATTTTTCTTAGCTCTTTCCTCAGTTTTTCGCCGTTCTCGGTGTCCGCAAGCCCACCGACGGGTGCCCAATGGTGACAACGCACCTCCCACCTAGGAGACCAACACATCCCACCCGGCGGCTTCCGCACCTGCCGCATTGGAGGCGGATGCTCTAACCCTTAAAGTGGATGTGGATCCAGTTTAATTTATCAACTCTATTTTGTGTTCATTTCTTCGCGATCACGATCCATCAACACTGGATCATTCGTGCTATAAACACGTTACCGTAGTGCGATTTTTTTATGTGCTTTCACAGAAATTAACGTAGATCTTGCGTCAAAATATATGGCCGGTTAGAAAGGTTTGCGAAAGACGGTACTTATGCCAGAAATAAATTTTGTACTATCCTTGAGGCAGAGCTTGCCGCACTGGTAAACATATACTTCATCCAATGTTACAGCACTGCCTCAAGACAAACTGATTCAAATACCAGTGGGCGGCATTACCCACAAATGTCAGTTGCATGCTATAACGCGAAATAATTTAATTACATTCACTGGAAGCGATGCTATGCTCGCAATCGCATCAGCTGCGGAAGCTAAATTAAGGACGAATGTGTTATCCCGAAGCTACAACCTTATCTGTAGTTAAGGAAACTAGAATTAGATCGAAGATCAAATGAACGCGAAAGTGATTCTTTTATTAATTTAATTTATATACTCATACATACCATGCGACATTACCGCCACTTAGCTCTGTTGCCATGGTCGGCAGCGCGTTGCGATTTTTCGTGCTTATATAAGATGGGGCGGAGGGAGAGGAATTGAGAGGTAACCTAGAAGTGGACACGCCTGTGTGGGTTGACGTGCATAACGACGGCAGCTAATTGAATTATAAAACTTCAAAGAATAAAACGCAAACGACTCAAGTGCGTCGCGACCTTGATATCAGCATCGCGAAAAAGGATTGCTCAGTACACAGAGGGTCTAGTCCACGAGCTTGCCTTCAGTTCGGGGGGTGTTGTTGACATGAGAGGTTGACCTGCAGCTGGCTGTCTGTCTCAAGTGCATGTGTGTAGGTGGAGCGTCAGACATGCGTAGGCCAGGTGGCTACACGCTGTGTTCGTGCGGTTGGCCCTTGACGTCAGGGCGCTGTCGGTACTCCTGACCGGGTACTTCTCACCATCGCAAGCGGCACTGGTCGCAGCTATCTCTGGCAAAATTAATCATCCGTCCCACTCCGAAGCTAAGGACGTCTCATGCCATGATTTTTGGGTAAAAGTATTAATAGCATGCCTTTTGTGAAGATTCGTTTATATATTAAAGCTAGATTGTTGCGACTCAACGAGAATTCAGTATAGAGCTTTGTGTTTGTTTGCTTTTTTCATAGGGCAACATCTTTGTCACTGCAACGAACACCAATTTTAGCAGTAGATTTATAAATTTGCCTTTGGCTAACACAATATTCGCGCTTAACTCTGACATATTAGTTCATTACGCACACATTCTGCGGGTTAGTAAGCTCCCAGTAGCATACCGCAAATAGACGGGAACAGTATTCCCTGTACTTATTAGAGCAATTTAAGCTGCTTTTGGAGAAGATTGTGGTCGTAAAGCAGAAAGTCTGTTGGCAAACTACGCTGAAGGACGAAGGGTGCTGTGCGGACGTGAAGCGAAACCGTCTGTACAGCAACAGACGAAACAACGATGTACGGAGTCGTAATGAAAAAAATCAATAAATACGCAATTCAAATCAACTCGCTAGCGAGCGCTTATTCCAGCTGATTAGAAGACAACTTCGGGAATTGCCTGGGTTTTTGGATGCCAGGGGAGCCACGCGAGACACAACAACCTGAGAGGCGGAGGCCAAGTGAAAGCGAAGCAGATGGCGTCAGCGAAGCTTCGCCCGAGTCTCTCACGGCCCGGCGACGTCTCAAAAGCCTCGCGCACGCGCGCGCTGGGATCCAATCTGCTAAACAGAGGAACGGTTTCAAACAGATTAAACTCGCGCTCTCTGCCATCTCTCAATCATTTCGTCTCTCCCCGGCTGGGCACTTTATTATTCCCGCCTCGCAATTTCATATCAACTTGGTTTCTCTCTCTCTCTCTCTCCGCCCCTCTCTACTCCTTCTCTCCAAGCATCCTCGCTTGCTTGATTTTTTTTTCTATTTGTTTGAGTGTTTCGTGAAAGCCATTTGAGTCGCGTCGACGCTCGCTTGCAGCGGAAACTGGGTGCGCGCATAGCTTTGCCTCGGCGTCTTTTTCTGCTCCTGCCGTCACCGCCGCCCCATTGGCACGAATATTTCATCGCTGTCCTTCTCCCTGCTTCATCGCTTCTCGCGAGCTCTGATTACAGCCGCAACTGGAATAGAAAAATTGCGCTGCATCTCACCCCCTTCTCTGTCCCTTTCCTGTACCGCTTCTCCCCCTTCAGCCTCCCACCTTTCGGAAGCCCTTATCGCCTGCTTCCTCTCTGCGATAGATGAATGGAGCGTATGTTCGTGTATCGCGTCTCGCCGTTTCTGCATCGCCCTCCGCCGCCTCCTCATCTAGCAAGTTCCCCCTGTTCCAGGAGAAGTGAAAGGTGGTGGTGAGCGAGTTGTCTCGCTATTTCTATATCACGGCTCTGCTTTTATTCCCGGCGTAGGTATATGCGCGTTCTCCTCGGCACGGATTCGGGCCGTGCTGTGGACGATTGCGCCGCGCGTGAAGAGGGGAAATCGTGTTTCATTGTGCTCCCGAGAAGTGGTCCCATTATTGGATTGAAAGAGATTGAAATATCCTATCTTGGCAGGCTCGGTGCGAACACCTCCGGCATAGCGGAGCGCCCTCTAAATTTCTCATCCGTGCTCAATGATTCGCATTGTGTGTCAGGAAAAGAAGCCCGCATTAATCCTCAGACCATATGTATAATGAAGAAAAGCAGATTGTAAGAATCATTGGAAGCGTTCACACGTAGTTTCTGATGAAAGCTTTAGCGAAAAGGGTCAATTTAAAGGACAAGAAGTCGGGAGCGGATAGCCGGCGCTGCACTTAAAGCTGCTTGTAACGCTCGAGCGCAGTGGTACGTAACTTAATATGGGCGAGTTTTGTTTGGCAATATGGCGTCATTTAATTTGAGCAACTACACTGCAGTGTTTTGCAGCTTACACAAGTGTCAAGCCGCATACCCTGTACCGTGGGAAAAATTGGGAAAATGATAAGACTAGATAAGTACAAATGCACATAACTGTCGAAAACAAAGTCATGTGGACGTCGCCATTTAGTTGAGCTTCTGAATCACGCAGTGCTTCTCGGCATCATGAAAGGGCTCAGTCCTCCACGTAAAGCAAAGAAGGCAAACAAGGCCTGAATTTCTACGTCCGTGGAACCAAGCAATACGATGAAGTTCGAGCGGGAGACAACGCCGCAGCTTCCTGCAACGCAATTAGCCCATGTGTGCATCACTTCTTGGCTTGCTAAAAGACTGACTTAAGGGGGAACGTGGCTTTCAGCAGTTTTTTATTTGTAATGTAACAAGGTCAACGCTCAGTCGGTGGCGAAACCATGGCAGCGACCGAGTCTCTCGTCTGTTCAGGTCAGCAGGCGCTCAGTTTGAGCGATGGCAGTGCAGCTACTTCTTCTTCTTCTTCTTTGCCTCAGTAACTATAGGATGATGCCCTTCTTCTTCACAGTAGATGTATTTACATGAACTTTTTGAGCATATGACAAATAATCTTGACTACTCTACCAAATTTGTTTGTTATGAATCCAGAAAATTGTTTTCTAATGTAATTTTTTCTTCTAGATTTTGTGGAAAGGCTGCGCACTTAAGAAAATGCGGTAGAAGGCTGGCTCTACACTTTATGCGTTCCTACTCGTGTGCAACAGGTCAAGACATTCTTTAAATTTTTTTGCAAACTACAAATTTTTGTTTGGAATTTTTGCGATGCAGAGTACGTTTACATATCTAGACTGAGAAGACCATTTCATACAAGAAATATACAATGCAAAAATTTGAACAAATTTTCTGACGTGCGCAAAGGTACTAGGAACGCAGCAGAACAAACTGGATGAAAATATATAAAACAGTCGTAGACAAATTGGCCCCGCAAGGTTAGTATGTGGGCAGAAAACCATAACCGGGGAAAATTCTAATTGTTCGAGCGTTTCCCCGCACTGAAGAGTCACCGCCGTTCACAAAACAGTCCTGTCCAATTTAGTTTAAGCAATGAAACTTCGGGACAGCGTAGAAAACTAGGCATACAATTGGATACACGAATTAAAATAGATAAATTTTTCTGTATTTTCTTTGGACGTGAAATGCGCGTAATACGTGGCTAGTCCAGTTCTGCGACCCATACCGGCCACCCGACGAATGCCACCGGACGAAGTTCGCCATTCCTTCGTTGAGTATTCGTTCTATGTGGGTCGGTTTTATATGACGAAATTAATAGATCCCTTTGATATTCTACCTTTTTCCCCTTGGTAGTTCATTAATGGGTTTTTGTTAATTTGCCATCAACCGTTACTCATAATTACATCATTATACTATTCTTTTGACTTGGAGAACTCATGTAGTTCCAAAATTTTTTTGGCCAACTTTTAGTTGTATCGCGAACTTCAGCCATCCAGCTATCCGTTGCGTGCTTTATTTTACCTGTACTTTCAATTTTTTTTTTGTTGTTGATAGGGTTGCCATTTTTTAGCTATATATATATTTCATCCTGAGAAAGCCGTGCCTTCTTTGCTTCTCTGTGTTCTTTCGAAGCCTCGTGTCGTTGTTCGACTCCTTGCCTAATTTCCTTACTACACAAGCTTCGTGGCTTCCACTTTCCTTTACACAGTGGTTGCCACTTTTACTTATTTCATTTTCTGACAGATTATAATTTCTGATACATTATAATTATAATCCTTCTTTATGACCGCATTTCTTAATGTCTACGCTTTGCTTTAGAGCATCAAGCCGCGCACCTAGAAAAACGAATGAACGCAGCTCGCCGAGGTGCTGTTCTACAGCAGTGTTAATATTTATTTTTCCCGAGCTTTTACAATTATGAGCAATTCATCACGCATTGCGTGTAACTACAAAACATGCTTAAATGATCGCTTAATAATTACTTAATTTATTTGCAGATGCCCGGAATAAGTTGTTTATGAGTGGTGTTTCGTCATCAATAATATGCGGAGTTTAATTCTGCTTAGGCGCCTGTTTGCATCCGCGGCTACTGTTTTCCAAGAGCTTTTTTTTCTACCCCCTGCTTCTGTAATTTCACAACACAAGTACACATCCTGCTAAACGCAGAAAAAATGGCTTGCACCATCGTATGTCCATAATGTAAGCCATCACGCCGGATTAAGATTAAGCGGCCGCCCACGTTCACGAGTACTGACCTGGGATGTCGCTATAAGTCGTAATCCGCGCTCAGGTGTGAGCTGAGACATCAGATTACTTTTATTTATCAATGTATCGCTTGCTGATTGCCGGAAAAAAGCTACCACAGCTGCTGCCAGGGCGATCCGGTAAGCACAGCTGGCTCATGTCCAGCTGCGCACTGTCGGATGCTGCTGCATCTCAGTTATGGAGCGGTCTAGATTTGGCTGCAGATAATCGGCTATTGGCCCCTTCTTATGCGTAAAAGCAGTGATCTGTCATTGCAACTAGGCAAGTATTACGCATTCCGACCTCATGGTCACTGTTCGCGTGTTTGGTTTAAAATTTTGTCATTACTTTTTTATACTGGGCCTAACAAATTGTTTCCATTGCCGTCAAACATCGCCGTGGAAGCTTCTGTGACCGTCGATTAGGACTCACAATCTCTTCAGGCTTTCCGACATCACGGGGTTTTTAAATACACTGTATGATTAATCAAGCGCTGGATAGCTGTAAACATGACAGCAACACCACTCATTCTAACACGGGAAATGACTACTCCAGCCTGTTACCTCTGTGCTGCCGTATTTTTTGTTTGTTTTTACGTCATATGTTTCATGAAGCAACCCGCTGCGGTAGCTCAGTAGCGTAGTAGTTCAGCCGCTGATCCCAAGAATCCTGCGCGATGTGAGATATTAGGCAACGTCAAAATACCTTATTGCTGATAAAAATTCATCCGGGGCGCCCCACTACGGCATCTCTCAGAACTCACGTGCCGGTTCAGAACGTTAAACCCCACATACTGCACAATTTCATACCGGTATAATTTGTTTTACAATCGATCAATCAATCAATACCGGTACCTGCAGTTGCTGGGCTGACACCACACCGCATACGTTGGATAGCGACACAATAAAACATTGACGCTGTCAAATATGATAAAAATGAGGCTAGCGAGCGAACAGGAAGTTTCCTGGCAACAAGGTTGTCTCAAAGCAAGAGCAATGTTTGGCACAAATGGTTTATTTCGACTTGTATATGCTAATTAGGCTCCGATTGGTTTATACGCGTCCTCACTTCAAACTAGTCACACCTGCTGCTGAGGCTAGAAATTAAGGGATTATGGAACGCTACCTCCGGAGCCTGCCGTTAGGTGATGGCATTGTGCTGCTAAGTGACCGGGGGGACGAATTACTGTTGAGTATTGAGTATCTCGACAGGCAGAATACAACGGCTGGCGTAAAAATTAATGTCGAGAAAGTTAGCGCAAAGGGCCAAAGCCTGGCTACATGTCAGCAGCTTACAATAGGCTGTGAAGTATTAGAAAAGAGATCACACCTCTCTAAGCAAAGAATTGATAAGAGATTCAAACAGCGGAAAATAAATTACTGAAGGAATAAAAATGGAACAAAGTGCATTCGGCAGGCACTCCTAAGATATGAACAGTAACTAATCGATATCGCTCATGGGAAACATTCGTAAAGCCTTGATAATTCAAATTCATTAAATTCGAAAGTCGAAGATATTCTGCGGCCCGGTAATCCCTAATGTAAATTTTTCCTGATAATTCGAACCAGCAGCCTGCATCATCCCGGTTAATTCGGAGATCCGATGTGCTGTGCGGGAATGTCCGATCCCTATTTTGCCGCAAACCAGTGAAACGTCGTCCCTTCGGAGTCACAGAATGATGCCGATGCTTGATATGCGAACCGCCCCAGACCCAGTACTACACCCAGCACAAAAACTAGCTCACGATACGGGTCGCGGCCCGCCAAAGAGCGCGCCTGCAGAGCAAAGGACGTGCTTCGCTAGAACGCAGTAGGAGATGCCGGTTTCAACGTAACCCGCTCTCGTCGCTTCGTAAAAGCTTGGCCGGTTTGAAGGCAGCAGTGCATGCGTTTTCGAAAAGCCGTCAGCGTAGTCAGCACAGTGTGTCAGAAACAACCGGGGGCTGCGTGAAAAAAAAAATCGTATCATGGTAATTTCTGGATCTAGTGATTGATGATTTATTGGTGTGTGATAGGTGATGACGAGTTAGTTTTGTAATTCAAGAATAAAAAAATAGAAAAAAAGGGGGGTTCGAAGATGTCAAAATGTTCAGAATGAAAAAGCCAATGCTTGGTTATGGTAATTAAGAAAATTTAGCGTGTAATTGATCCATTATTTATTGACAAAATTGAAAAAAGAAGGAAAAATGCGTTCAAGGGTGTTTCCAATGGGCAAGGCGTTCCATGGACTCCCTGGCTGCGCTGCAACACGCTGTCGCGTTCCACTCTTAAAGGCAAAGGTTAAGCGTCCTCCAATTTTTTTCCTCCTCTTCAGCCTGGCCGTGGTCAAGACAGCGTCTAGAGGAAGCGCCAGCATCGAAGTACCAGCCATGGTCAAGGCATGGGCGCAATGCGTCAAAAGGAAGAAAATTGAAAATTTGTATGCAAGCACGCTCTGCTACAAAACTATCGAACTGTAAGCCGTTACCCAACTCATTTACACCGGCGGTCGCTTCCCGTGACCTGTGCAAGGTAGAGCGTGTGCAGACTTTCGATAATCTCCGGGTCGTGAGCTGCGCCGGAATCCGAAACTACGGTTGGCGTTCGGTTTGCCTCAAGTAAATCGGGCTGTACGCGAGTGTGGAAGGTAGGGTGGGGCGCTTTTTAACGTTATATCTCCATTTGCCTCCGATTGCTAGCCTTATGATCGCATCGTTACGCTTTCATTGCTTTGAGTTGCGCGCCGCGATGCCATCCCGTGGGAAGCTTCAAAACAAAGTGGGGCGGTGCGAAGAAGCGGGAGGGAGAGATGGGGGGTATCCTATGCTTCGGCTTATATTATCTGGAGTCATAATTGTTTTAGCTCACAAGCTAGGGCTACGAGTTGGAAGGTCTGCTTATATTCGGAGTGAGTCAGCTTACACGCAGCAAAATGCGGTAATCGCACAGTAAAGGACGTCACAGTTCGTCACGAACGGCACAGTTCGCCCAATTTTTTACTGTGCCCGGTGGATTTCAAAACCCAGTTGAAACAAATACTTTTCATGGTACCAGTGACTTCGAATTAACGAGGTTTTTCTGCACGTCGTCGAACTGTCCTATCTGTACACAACTATAGAGAGAAATCGAATCGCTGGTTTAGAGAACCGACGCGAGATGACGATAGTTAAGCTATAACTAAGAGATGTGGGTAGACCTGGGCAGGACAGTGTCACGTGCACATCAGATAATAGTCAAGGACACGAGACGTAATCGAGGATAGCAAATAATCAGATGAAACGGTGCGGTTAGGATGTTTGCTTGCCTCTAATGGCGCAGCACAGGGACAATTGTGAGAAGCTTTTGTCCTGCACTGAACCTAACATCGCTGACGGTTATTGATTATTGGCTAGATCTGTCATACCTCAAAAATTTTACTTCCCTAGGTCATGATGCAAAGAGTTACTGCCGCATTATCAGCTCATTTAACGCCAAATGTAGGGGGCGAGTTTTGAGGGATGCGGTCAGGCTGAGTCGGGGGAGTGCCTAACGTTTAGCCGTGGTTACCTCTTAGGCCACACCATGATGTAGCTGCTAGTGCCCATTTGTGGCGAACTGTCTCTAGACCAGTAAATATTTACCGAGGTTTCTACGACTGATATTTTGAAAATTTGTGGATATTCACTTTTTCGAACTCTTTGATTTGAGTATTTTCGAATTGAAATGTTTATACGTACGTGCTGGCACATTGAGACTCGCTTTGTGCTTGGGACCAGTGAAAATGCAGAAATACAATTGCGTGACGCTTGTATATTACAATTAAATGCTTTGCTTTGTATTTTTTAATATTCGCCAAGGTTAGGCAATGCTTAAAACAGTAAACTCAGGCCTTAATTGCTGCAGACACGATAACCGTAAAACCTCAACCATTTGTACACCTCGTGTATTTATTAGGCTCACTTACTCAACCAGTGAGGCATACCCTCCTCTCAAGGAAATAAAGCTAGTGTTGACGTGTTTTAAGATAGCTCGTCCCTGACCAAAGAGAAAAGGTGAACGTGTACACGAAAAGCAACGGAATTATCGCAGTTACTGAGAACTCCTGCGCTGGTCTAGTTCAGTGTTTCGATTAGGAGAATAGTCTTTAAGGTTGATAACTGTTGATAAAATCTGCCTCTATGATTCGCATTCGCGCATTTGTGACTGTGACAGCACCGACACTTGTAAGGTATCCACTGGTCTCCATCGCTTTCTGAAGGCGTATTTCTGTCCCGAGCTAGGTGTGCGATTCCTGAGTACCTGATGGGCGATGTCATTAACAAGGTATAGGCACGAAGCAGGCAGGAGATCCGGCAGTTGGGGCTATGGCATAAATGGTAGGATCAGCAGGGGAGATTTATTAGTAGAGTTCGCAAAAATAACATAGTTAACGGAAAATGAATATCTACTTCCGAAAGCAGGAAAACCGGAATTTCCCCGAATGGCGAGACTGAAAATGAAATATATTTCATGTTGTGCGCACATCCTGACATAGTGCAGTACGTAGAGGTCCTCAGCAAAGGTGAAATATTGCGACCGTAGGATAGTAAGGTCTCGAATAAGGCTAGGCTTGAAGAAGGAAGTAGGGAAAGTAGTAAGAAAGCTGCCCTTAAAACAGTTAGCGGTAAGAGTAAAAGTAGAGGAATTGAGGATTGCTCTGGAGAACAGATATTCCGCCTTCACAAAGGAAGACGGCTATAGTGTTCAAGAGATAAGTGATAGTCTCATAACTATGGCTACTGAGTGTGAAGTAGAAGCAGGGTAGCTAGACAGGATACTGGAAAGCTCTCTAAGGAGAAGAAACACTTGATTAAGAAATGATAATGTACGAAAGCCTCTAACCCGATAGATAGGTTAGAGCTGGCAGAACTGCCTAAGACAATCAATAAGCATAAGGTAAATACCATAAGGAAACATAAGATGGATAAGATCGAGCAGGTTCTGAAGAAGGGAGGCAGCCTAAAAGCAGGTGAGATGTAAAACGTCACTGGAAAAACTGGATGTACACCCTAACAGACAAGGAGGACATTGTCATTACCAATATTACTAAAAAAAAGTCAAGATAAGCCCAAACATTCTACACAGAACTACACAGTAGCCTAAATAATGAGGATGTTAATAATGAAGCCAGTACGCAGTGTGGAAGAATTGGCTTTGCCATTGGTAGCAAAACGGGAGGTAAAGAGAGCCTTACATGCTATGCAAAGGTGGAAGCCGGCTGATGAGGACAGTAAAACTGCAGGTCTCTTGATGAATGCATTGTAGGGAGACTGTGCTAGAAAAGATGACCACCCTGTATATTATATGCCTCAAGACTTCGAGCGTACCAGAATCCTTCAAGAACGCTAACATTGTCTGAATTCATAAGAAAGGGGGTGTCAAGGGCATGAAAAAATACAGTTACTGTCTGTTGCTTACAAGGTATTTACTAAGGTCATCGCTAATAGAATCAGGATAACCTTGGACTTCAGTCAAACAAACGGCCCCACACGGTACTCGACAATAGATCATACTCACACTATCAATCGGGTGATAAATAAATGTGCTAAATGTGACCAGCAACAATATATAGCCTTCATAGATTACGAGAAAGCATTGTAACTCAATTAAAATCTAAGCAGTGATGCAGGCCTAACGGAACCAAGCTGCAGGAGAAGCATACGTAAATGTACTCGATAATATCTGTCGCGGTTGCACAGCCAAAATAGTTCTCTATAAAAAAAAGTAATGAAATCCAAATAAGAAAAGCTGTCAGGCAGGGAGACACGATCTTTCCGGCGCTATTCACCGCATGTTTACGGGAATAATTCAGATACCTGGATTCGGAATAATTGAGGTTATGAGTTAATGGAGAGTACCGGCTTTTGTCAAAAGTAACTGGGCACAGGTGGTTTGTTGCTTAGGTGCGTAGCAAGGCACTTACGGCAGCCCTTAAGCTCTGAATCTGTGCAAAGCAAGGTGGACTCTCGTCCTCACGTTTTGACACCTTTCGGTTCTTAGGGGTGCCGTAAAGTCTCCGTTACACGGTTGAGAAGCAAAGAACTGCGGCTCGGTTACCTTTGACAAAGGGGGTACATTAGTAACCTGCGATTCGCTGGTGATTGCCTTGTTAAGTATCTCAGAGGCCGCCGCTGTAGCTCCGTGGTTATGGCGCTCGGCTTCTGACCCGAGAGACGCGAGTTCGATGCCGGCCGTGGTGGTCGCATTTCGATGGAGGCAAAATTCTAGAACCCCGTATACTGTGCGATGTCAGTGAACGCTAAATAACCCCAGGTGGTCGAAATTTCCGGAGCCCTTCACAACGGCGTCTCTAAACACATAGCCTGAGTCGCTTTGCGACGTTAAACCCCCATAAACCAAACCAAACCAAACCACCTCAGGGGCCGAAGGGCAAAGCATGATCGAGGACCTAGGCTTTCAAAGCAGAACTTTGGGTCTAAAAAAATAACATGACGAAATCTAAAGTGATGATGTCTCAGAAGGAAACAGCGGTTTGATATAGGTAGCGAGGCAATAGAAGTGGTAAGAGAACAGATCCACTTAGGGCAGGTATTGACCAGAGATCTGGACCAGGAGAGTGAAATAATAATCAGCAGCAGCAACCTGTCTGCGCCTACTGCACACTGTAGGGCAATGGCCTCTCCCATCTCTCTCCAATTAACCCTGCGGCTACCTTATCCCCGCAAACTTCTTAATCTCATCAGCCCAGCTAACCTTCTGCCGCCCCCTGCTACGCTTGCCTTCTATTGGAATCCACACCGTCACCCTTGAAGACCAGCCGTTATCTTGCCTTCGCATTGCATGCCCTGCCCAAGCCCATTTCTTCCTCTTGATTTCGACTAGGATATCATTAACTCGCGTTTGTTCCCTCACCCACTTTGCCCACTTCCGATCTCTAAACGTTACAGGAGGGTGTAATAACTAGGAGTATAACAATAGGGTGGATCGCATTTGGCCGGTACTCTCAGATGATGACTAGCAATTCACTAGTATCCGTCAAAAGCAAAGTGTACAAAATTTGTATTTGGCGGCACTGACCTATAGGACAGAAACGGGGTGGCTAGCAATAAAGCGTTGAGCCTAAATTGAAATGAAGAAAGAACGCGTACGTGCAGGGCATTAAACAAAGGCAGGATAACTGATAACTCCTTAAGATAACAGAGGGGATTCCAAGAGAAGGCAAGGGTAGCGCGGGGGTCAGAGGGTCAGGCGGGCATATATCCGACATTTGCACAGATAAGGTGTCAACCGCTATCGCAGGAAAGAGTTAATTGGAGGCATATTGAAGACGCCTTTGTCCTGAAGATGATGTTTTCAATCACCCTCTCCTCCTCCACCACCACCCTCTTCGTTAAAGGTCGCAAGCATGTGTATCAACGCGAGTGTTATGAGCCATAAAGTCTTTACCAGCCAACCTTAGTCGCTGCACCTCTCCTGTAATCATTAAAGTATCTCTCTCCCCCTCTTTGTCGCTGGTCAAGAATTGAGCGTGTAAAAATTTCTAAATTAAGGGGCAGTCACTTTGGAATGCTACTACTACAATTCCGCTTCGGCGAGTCGGGCCAATGACGAGTTGAATACACAGGTTCCGTATTTCTTATATATTACATGCGTTTGTAACGCCATTGCTATGTTTTTTTAGCTCGCAGCGTTCGCCTATTCCTCAAAACGCAGTGGCGATACTGTTTACCTGTCACCCATGTATTATATAAAGGTTTTCTTCTAGCTTTCTACTCGATATTCTTCATTTGTCACTGTTAACGTGCTTGCTCCGCTAACAGCTAAAACGTTGCAGCATAAGTTTGTTCCAATATCGCGGTGGGGCAAGCACAACCATATCGTAAGTCCCATTAATGTAGCAGCATAAATCGCGTGCCCACTGATGTCTTTTTGTTTTCTCACCTCAGCCAACTTACTTTCTTTAAAACGCACCTGCTACGCGGTCTCTAAAATATTCAAGCACGGCTAGAAACGGAAGTTTTTCGATACGTAATAGAAAGCCTTTTATTCATATCACGTGAGAAAGTGCTAAATGAATCATGATTAGTCATGTGCCCGCGTCCTAATACAACACCATGGTTCATGAGTTACGGTGCAGTAGAAAGATTTAGGTAAACTTTGAGCGCCTGCCGTTCTGCAAAATGCATGGTCGTAAAAACTTGGCAGTGTTCCTGGACTTTGTCCACATTGAAGAGCTGCACTCCTGAAGCTTCGTCATTCTTGCCACCTCGTGTTTAGTGAAAATATCTCAGCCACTCAGAGATCATAATGGTAAACTTGTGCAGCCTTAATAGCAACAGTTGTCAACGGCATCTCAGGGACGCATTTGTAAATGCAGAGAAAAATAACGTGTGTTTGAAAGAGCGCATACGCTTTTTGAGTAGTCGACTTTCGCTAGTATTCTACTCACTTCAAATCCAGTTGAATTTGATTTCATTTTTCGTCCAAAGCTTGTACTAGTTAGTGTCGTTTATTTTTCACCTAATACCGTCATAATTACGCGAGCGATACTCCAAGCAATGAAGTGCACTGCGCTTGACTTACTACAAGGATTCCATTGCTGTCACGTGATCAGGTTTTAGCGTCTGTAAAGCTTAGTAATTCCACTGACGTCAAAGTGCTCTCGATCACTTACCACAAGCAAGACGCACTGATGTAAATACCTGATCCCCCGTGTTTAGAGCACATGAGTAATGTGGGTATGGAAGCAGAGAAAGTGTTATCTGACGGGGACTGTTGCATGGAAGCATAGTTCCTGTACCTATGAGGCTTTATTCATCTATTGTTGTGCCTGTGCATCCGCGCTGTCTCCAGAAGCCAGCAGGTGCAATCAGATTTTGTTATCCTTCCATCCTCAGCGCACCATTCGTGCGTTGCTCTCGAGTGATTGGGTCTGCGCACCTGCTCCGCATGTAGCAATGAAACCACTCCGAAATGAGTATCTTGTTCTGATAAGGCTATACTTCTTTGTGTGGCTGTCTACTCAACTCTTGCTGCTACCTTTCTACTTCGAGGTTAATTGGTGCGCGCGCATTGTGTTCGTCTTTGCTGCTGTCGACAAGAAAACCGTAATGAAGTCGGTGATCGGCCGCCATCTTTATATTCCCGCCACTGTACGCTAAGACGACGTAACAGTGCCGTTCCTTGCCGAATCAGCGAAGTAAATTTAGAAGTCCCAAAGCGGTCCAGCTCTATGCGTCAGGAAGTGACAGATGCAGCGAGCAACCAGCAATGAGAGGCCTTCAGTGAAACATGAAAATGTAAGCACTGAAGAAAAATCTATGTTCTCGCTGCCCCGCGCTCAGGCAGCGTTTTAAGCTGTTTACTATTGTCTTAGGCACTGTAGTGCATAATATACTCGTTGAACCCTGTTGTCACGTATATTGCTATATTCTAACAGACTACACCTCCCCTCAGAACCGATGTCGCCACTTCATTGCAAACTAATCGCTGCAAAATTCTCGCACTACCTACTCAGGACTATGGCTGGAAGAAAAGCGAGTTAAGGAATTTGGTTTGGCAGAGCAGACATAGCATTACCTTCAAGAAACATCTGTACCCTGTAGCACATATTGAAAAGATAAATAACTAACTGAAGCGAGCGTGTGTGTTCGAGGGGAGGGTGGAAAGGTTTGAAGTCATTAAGCATCTTGATGCTTCCCTACAACAGCTGTGAATTTGGTACGGGTCTACACCCGTGGGATGCTTGGCACCTACATTGGTGCATACCCATGCAACCGCAGCCAAACAGTTTCAGTTTATGAGGGTTTAACGTCGCAAAGCGACTGAGGCTGTGAGGGGCGCCGCAGTGGAGCACACCGCATAATTTCGACCACCTGGGGTTTCTTAACGTGCAATGACATCGTACAGCACGCAGGCCTTTAACACATTTCGCATCCATCGAAATGCGACCATAGCGGCCGAGACCGAACCCGCGTCTTTCGGGTCAGCAGCCTAGCGCCATAGCTACTGAACCACCATGACGGCAACCGAACAAAACCTAAAGCTTACAGTTTTAAAGCTAAAGCTGTAAAGTTGCTACATTCACTGGAGCTGCCGTAAGTTAGCTCCTGCGACAAATTACGTGAACGTGCTGGCTGCCTGGTGGTATCTCTTAACGCGGCGTCCGCTGAATGATTATAGTTCCGTGAGATTCCCTATGATGTGGATTGGGATGGTTGGCGAAACACTGTAAACGGTACACATCGCGGGAGCTAAATTGTCCACGCTGGTGTCCCTGTTCATATGCCCCTAATGTTATATCACGTTCCTCCGCGCGTTGTATCTTTTACTACTTTTCAGAAATCTGCCCGCGTCGCGCCTTCCTATAGCCTCGGACGTGACCTTATATGATGGATGGCTGTCGTCGGCACGTGGAATCGCGAAGGGAGATTCGCCATGAGGCGGCGCTCGTTGCGACAGACTCCTGCAAAAGGCTGTCGGCATCCCGACTGCGCGTTTCTCAATTCGGGGGTTGCAGTGCTGTTACGCGAGGTGACATGCGTCGTCTCCTCACCGGACATGTCGTCGCCTGGCAGCGCTGTCGTCTCAGCGTGGCGTTGCTGCTGACGTCGGCGGCGCAGCGCACGTGGCTCGTCTGGCGCGCGGTCCGCCGCATGTCTGTGCCGGGCCGATACGGCGCGCGGCTGCGGCCACTGCTGCGGCTGCGGCTCGCGGAGAGGCGACGTGGCGCGTGGCCGGCGGGCGGACGGGCGCGGCCCGCATTGAGCGGCGCCCGCCTCTCGGAGGCCGGCCGACGGGACCGCCCGCCACAAGGGCCGCCGCGACGCATGCGCGAGCCGGGGCTCGGGCCTACCCCCCTGATCGCGGGCCCCGGCGCGCACCGCTCGGCCGAGCCCAGGTCCGGGCCCCGGTGTGTTGTGCGCGTGGTCGCCCCTCCGCCAACGCGGCGCGCTCCCAAGGAGAACTTTCGCGGAAGGGAAGGACGGACGGAAGAGGAGAGCTGATGCCCTCCCGAGAAAGTAGAGCGAGGGCTGCTCGTCGGGAGAGGCCGCGCTCCGTCCCGTTCGGGAAACGGGGCTCCTTTGTGCCGCCTCCGGTGTGGCCCGACTCCCGAGACTTCTCGCTACCTGTCCGTCTCGCAGGACAATTCGGGTCGTCTTGGCGGTCTCTTCGCTGATAAAAGTGCGTAATGCTTTCTTTCTGCGCGAGCTTCGATTGACCCTTCCATTCTTTTATCAAGCAAAGACGCTGGTTTTTGACGCTCATGCGGTGCAACAGGTTATAAATCTGCCAGCAAGCCAAGCTCCGTAACATGACTAAGCTTTACAGATAAGTAGATTTGCTCAAATGCAGTATATTCGCATAGATGTTAAATTCACTCTGACATGAAGTTCTCGTCACTCGTTTATTACGATGGTTTTACAAAACCAGTGTTTGGCACAACTGTCAAACGTGAACCTTCACCAACAAGCCCAACTAGCGGTCTATAATTGAATCTGTTGAATCTGAACTCGTTTCAAGGTAATGTATTGTAAAATGTGAAAGAAGTTTTCAGATTCCTACATATTTCTTAGATATTTTTAGCTGACTTCGGCAGCACCATTGATTTCCGCACTGACGATGTAAATATTGTAGAAAGCTTCAGATGCGTCGTTTATTATCTTGCGATGGTGGAAAATTTACCCATAGAGGCGAGGGAGACTGGCACTGAAAACTTCATTGCAAGATGCGAAAAAGGACTCAGTCTAGTTCACTTCTCAGACACCTGTGAAGGGTGGCCTACAGATTCTGGTTTTTAGCGTTTTGTCAAGCGAAAACAAAATATATGCCGAGAATACTACTCTGCCTTATATTTGCTCTCCGTAAATCCCGTGTGCACCTACTGAACAATAATGTCCAATAACAAGAAAAACGCGTCGGGTATGCTGGATGTCCTCGTGCAACACGGGTAATAATAATAATAGTAATCGGTTTTTTAGGAAAAGAAATGGCGCAGTATCTGTCTCATATATCGTTGGACACCTGAACCGCACCGTAAGGGAAGGAATAAAGGAGGGAGTGAAAGAAGAAAGGAAGAAAGAGGTGCCGTAGTGGAGGGCTCCGGAATAATTTCGACCACCCGGGGATCTTTAACGTGCACTGATATCGCACACCACACGGGCGCCAGGAGTCCAATGCAACGCGAGTCCAATGCTGATCTGATGAAAGAGGGGAAAATCATGGTGGCACACGGCCCGGGTCCCGACTAACGTCACAAGCCGTAGACACGGCTTGCGGTGACATCATTCCTTTCTCATTTGCAGGTTAATTATGGCTCGTGTTATTCACATAGAGTGCTGACTATCCGCTTCTGCGCCGACCAGCCTCTTAACCGAGCCAAAGCGCTTGGTCAGCTTTAATAGTGACACGTGTATCCAATGGAGAAAACCTAGTTAGCTTCTGTAAGGAGGTTCCGCAAATGGCTTGCACCCCGTTCAGATTTTCACACGGAATTCAACTTCAAAAGCCGCTGTTTTGCATTCCATGTGCATCTGAGAATGAGCGAAAAACCGAAACTATAATAATAATAATAATAATTGGTTTTGGGGGAAAGGAAATGGCACAGTATCTGTCTCATATCGTTGGACACCTGAACCGCGCCGTAAGGGAATGGATAAAGGAGGGAGTGAAAGAAGAAAGAAAGAAAGAGGCGCCGTAGTGGAGGGATCCGGAATAATTTCGACCACCCGGAGATCTTTAACGTGCACTGACATCGCACACCACACGGGCGCCACGAGTCCAATGCAACGCGAGTCCAATGCTGATCTGATGAAAGAGGGGAAAATCATGGTGGCACACGGCCCGGGTCCCGACTAACGTCACAAGCCGTAGACACGGCTTGCGGTGACATCATTCCTTTCTCATTTGCAGGTTAATTATGGCTCGTGTTATTCACATAGAGTGCTGACTATCCGCTTCTGCGCCGACCAGCCTCTTAACCGAGCCAAAGCGCTTGGTCAGCTTTAATAGTGACACGTGTATCCAATGGAGAAAACCTAGTTAGCTTCTGTAAGGAGGTTCCGCAAATGGCTTGCACCCCGTTCAGATTTTCACACGGAATTCAACTTCAAAAGCCGCTGTTTTGCATTCCATGTGCATCTGAGAATGAGCGAAAAACCGAAACTATAATAATAATAATAATAATAATAATAATAATAATAATAATAATAATAATAATAATAATAATAATAATAATAATAATAATAATAATAATTGGTTTTGGGGGAAAGGAAATGGCACAGTATCTGTCTCATATCGTTGGACACATGAACCGCGCCGTAAGGGAATGTATAAAGGAGGGAGTGAAAGAAGAAAGGAAGAAAGAGGTGCCGTAGTGGAGGGCTCCGGAATAATTTCGACCACCGGGGATCTTTAACGTGCACTGACATCGCACACCACACGGGCGCCACGAGTCCAATGCAACGCGAGTCCAATGCTGATCTGATGAAAGAGGGGAAAATCATGGTGGCACACGGCCCGGGTCCCGACTAACGTCACAAGCCGTAGACACGGCTTGCGGTGACATCATTCCTTTCTCATTTGCAGGTTAATTATGGCTCGTGTTATTCACATAGAGTGCTGGCTGTCCGCTTCTGCGCCGACCAGCCTCTTAACCGAGCCAAAGCGCTTGGTCAGCTTTAATAGTGACACGTGTATCCAATGGAGAAAACCTAGTTAGCTTCTGTAAGGAGGTTCCGCAAATGGCTTGACCCCGTTCAGATTTTCACACGGAATTCAACTTCAAAAGCCGCTGTTTTGCATTCCATGTGCATCTGAGAATGAGCGAAAAACCGAAACTATAATAATAATAATAATAATTGGTTTTGGGGGAAAGGAAATGACACAGTATCTGTCTCATATCGTTGGACACCTGAACCGCGCCGTAAGGGAATGGATAAAGGAGGGAGTGAAAGAAGAAAGGAAGAAAGAGGTGCCGTAGTGGAGGGCTCCGGAATAATTTCGACCACCTGGGGATCTTTAACGTGCACTGACATCGCACAGTGCACGGGCGCCTTAGCGTTTTTCCTCCATAAAAACGCAGCCGCCGTGGTCGGGTTCGAACCCGGGAACTCCGGATCAGTAGTCGAGCGCCCTAAACTATAACTGGAAAAGTTATTGTCAGCAATCCAAGTGCAGAACACATCTTGAAACTATGCGTACTAGTATGTACTTTGTTGATGTTGCGCAGAGGCAGCTGTAATCAATTTTATTCAGAGCAAAAATGAACATAGAAGGCTTTAAGTAATCCATAATCAAATCAGTCCTTCATAGCGGCTGCAAGAAGCGTGTTATGCGCTGAAGGCGGTAGACATTCTTTACAAAAATAGAATAGCGTGGTAACGATCTAATCCACAGGGAAAACTTTAACCACCCCTTGTGGAAAGGAATGAAGGGAGCGAAAGCGAACAGAAGAAAGACTGCGTATATATAGTAATAGTGACCGCGAAGGATGGAGAGAGTGGCCGCGTGAGTCCAACGTATACATTTCTTCGGGCCACTAATACCGAAACCTTCCAAACACTTGCATACTGTGCGGGCTCTAGCGATGTTCTTGCCGTAGCCCTGAAGCGCTATCCCTTTTCCCTTTTGCGAGATGGCTTGTGCTGCAGTCATTTCCAGTCTGTGTTACCACGAAAATTTTTTGACTAGGCATTACTTGATTACGCACGTCTTACGATGGAAAAAAAAAGACAGCTTCAAACCTTCCGTCTTTCCCTTCAGTGGAGTAACATCGATATACTTTTACCACCAGCAATGTTGAAAGAATATTTTTGAGACGTTGTTTGGTTCCATTTCCTACAGGCCCCGCATTTAGTTCACTTCCACTTCCTAACGCTCTTGGTTGCTGCCCATTGACGACACATGCATTGTGTAGGATCCTCACAAAATTTGCTAATAATGCTGCTCCCAGCTAGATGGGGGAAAATGGTAGAGTTTGGGCGTGGGGTTAACCAGACGGCTGCACGTCTTGGTTATCCTGCTACCGGGAATGGGATGTTGGGAAGTGAAAGAGAAATAGGCAAGAAAGCAAAAGGGTTGAGGCGCAAGGGCATCAGGTAAGGATATGCTTGCGGCTGCTCCGAGTTGTTTAGTTGTTGTTTGGTGCTATGGGATTTTTCCTTTTTTAGCCGGCATTCAGAGTACAGCTTAGTCTGAGCACTCAAGGCAATGGGAAGCGCGTTTCAAACCCGCTAATACGAGCCCAATATGCGAGCAGATTGAGTTCACAGGGAGCGGCGAGTATGTTAGATGGAAACTCTGGACGAAAGCCTTCTCTGCTCTTTAGATGTGCAGTGTTGCGAGGTGGATATGACAGGTGAAGTGTCTTCGTGCTGCCCTATACTAGTCTCTAAAACCTTGTCACTACCCTCTGTTTTCCACCGCTAAGGCCCATTCACAGTTGCGAGTCGCAGTGACTGTGCGACCTTTCAGGCTGGAAAGCGACTGTCGGAATTGGTCTCATTGTTGGAAAACCAACACGGTTTCAAGACGGTTGCGCCCGGCTCTACACAGCAACCTCGTGGCTGCGAGTCGCAAACAGCTAAACCAATCTGTGGCACCTCGGAAGTGAGCTGTCACGGCCGGGTTCCAAACCGGGAACTCATGCTCAGTAGGCGAGCATGCTAACCACTGATCCACTGCGGCTATGCTATCAACCATGCCTTAGGCTTCCTTCTCTCTAGTTGTGTAATTTACGCCGACTGAACATGCCTTCCAAACTTACCAGTGAGGCCACGTGTAATATAACGTCTTCTAGGAAAGGAAAGGCGCGGTAATGGTCTCATTTCACCCTGTCACTTTTCACACTTCACCCTGTCATCACGACGTAAGATAGCAAGGCTTTGCCAATTTCACAAACTTTATTATAATTTCCCGCAATTACGTGAGAGCCTTATTATGCCCCCCTTGAGATCGTCCCGACGTTTGTTTAATTGCAACAGTGTTCAGCGTATTCATGGTACCACTAAAGTTTTCAATAATTCATTTTTGCCAACTGTTATATCCGAGTGGAATGTACTCCCTGACGATTGTCAATGAAGCCAACTCAGTAAAATTCAAACACTTATTGACTGCTTATTTCTCTCCTCAATTCCTGTAGAATGCCTTTTATTTACCTATTTATTGTCTTGGTAATTTCAATGCGTTTACTGTGTTTATTTGTGCTTGCCATTTTTATTTGTGTTCTATCTTTGTGACCCGTTATTACCATTTGTTCCCCCCCCCCCTTATGTAATGCCCCATTGGGGCCTTAAAGAGAAAATAAATGATGATGATGATGATGATTTCTCGGTGGACACCTAAACCACTCCGTGAAGGAATGGAGGAAGGAGGATGTGAAAGAAGGAAGAGAGAAGGAGGCGTTGTAGTGCAGAGCTTCTAAATCGTTTTGCCTACCTCAGTTCGTTTTTAACGTATAGCGGCATTGCATATTACACGGGCCTCACGTTTTGCCTCTATAGAAACCCGGCCGCCGCGACCGCAATGCCTTTTGCTTTCGAGCTGCAAGCGATTTCCGGCACACAACAGAGGAAAGATGACCGCATTTCTCGTCCTGGTTAAAATAGGGACTTTGCTTTGAAACATCGCTGAGGACTGCCGCGGGTGGATTTATGGGGTGGACAAGGGGGAGGAAGGGGAGGGGGAAGAAGGAAGAGGGAGAGGGTCGCTTGCCCCAAGCAAGAAATCTTACATACGAAAGGCCATGCTGAACCCCACTTTTTCCTCGAAAAAAAAAATGCCTGGCTGACTGCAACGACCAAAATAGAAGCTTTAAGTGTTAAATATCAATCGCAACAAATAAAACGAACATTACAGCAAAAATTGGAGGGGACACTCATGTTGTAGTCAAGCTCCGCCTTAAGGATATGACGCGATAACGCAATGGGTCGATTCCCACATATGCGGGAGGTCGTTCTCTACTTTTCATTCATAGATCCCTGGGAGTACTCATACCCTGTCCTGGCGCAGTGGTGCAGCGGTTATGCGATGCGCTAACGCCCTGCGACCGCATGTGCTCCCAGCGGCGGGTCCTGTGCGGCCCAGGTTACTCTCCCCGAGCGAAAATTCATTTATTTAACTGCCACCTGCCACGGTGGGCAGTTAGCTCACTATCCGGTGTGCAGGTTTTGACGACAGCACAGGGTCACGTGACCTAAGTGGCCTACCTGCTTCCTATAGGCTGCTCCCTGGGGAGCACCTCCATAGCCATGCGCATGATTTTTCCCTCACAACGCCGTCACCGGATTTTCTGGTAAACGGGGTCTTTAACGCCATCGTGTTAATACAACGAACCTGAGTGAGCGTCGCTTCATACTCACCAGTATGTTTAGATAAGTGAATTTCATATCAAATGGATGCTTACATCCACTTTTACAGTGTAGGAGCGTGACATTTGCCTTTTGTGGCTTGGTTTACGAGCTCAATGCATCATAGCTCTCGAGGCAAAACCCGACTAATGAGCAGAAAAACTATTCAGAACACTCGTCAATATTCCATTCCCCTGCTTTCACTATTTAGCTGATAATCTTTCTTCCTTTCTTCTTTCACTCCCTTCTTTATCCCTTCCCTTACGGCGCGGTTCAGGTGTCCAACAATATATATGAGACAGATACTGCGCCATTTCCTTCCCCCCCCCCAAAAAAAAACAATTAATTAATAATGATAATCAGCACTAGAACAGAATCCTTTCATAACCTTTCTTTCTTTTTTTCTACACTCCGAAAATCGCAAACACATGTGCACGACAAGCGTCTGCTAATTCATGAGTGTGTTATAATGTATCTGAAGCGTGCCCAATGATGTGCGGACATTTTTACAAGTTTAGATTGAAATGCGCGCATGTGTTATCGAACGCGAGGATTCGGTATGTGAAAATTTTTTTGGGCTCATTTGCTTAATGGGAACTCCAAGGGTTTTCTCGAATCGCCTCTCACCGGCACAAAAAATCGCTTTTAATCAATTAATTTCAGAATACCATGTTGAATTATTTTAAGCAGCAAAAACCAGGATACGTAATTATGACATCATGACAGACCAGAAATAGCGTCACGGATACCCTCACAAAGCCTACCGTATGCGCTTTGATTGTCCAAACTGGCGACTGTAAATAACACCTCACATAATTATTTGGCTTAAATAACAATGAGCAAGTTAAAAATTTTGACCTTCAGCTAGCACAGAGCGAGTACCGACAAACTTAGAAACGTCACACACGCAAGGTTGTCTTTACAAATCACTCCGATTGATGGCCTGGAACGGAAAATTTTAAAATTTATTTTATCTGCAACAAAACTTCGTTTGACCACGAAATTAGGAACAAACAATCAGAAGACTGCAAAGCACGTACCATGAAAGTTTCAGTAAGTTTCAGTTGCCTTTTAAATCTATTCTCTCATTCGTCACCAGTCAAGAGTAAGAACGGTTAAGTTTGCAAGTAAACACTATCATTCAAAAACAAATGTACCTCATCCATGATGTGCATTTGTGCCAATATTATGAAACATAAAATAAACAAAGAATAAACAAAGTACATTTTTTTCTGTCTTTACAACGCATCGACGAATTGCACAACCCGGCAAGATGATTTGATTTCAGGGGTTTGTGCGAAACTAAGAGCTCCTGTTATCTATGCGTTTGGTTGAAGTAATGACTGAATAAAAGACATAATAATAGCCTTCTTGCGAAAGAAGCTTACTAGTGCAACAAGTCAAGCACCCGACAGTCATGCATATTTCATTTTGACGCCTGAGCGTCCTCTATGCACTAATTCTCACAAATTTGCTGACGGATAAGTTAAACATCAAAGCATAGAAAGAACAAAACTAACATCGCCTTGTTTTCGCCACATCAGCAGACCAGGACCGTCCACAAATCCGTTGCTAGCTGCACCACTCGGGCAGTTCTCTCTAAATAAATGAGCCTCCCTGCAACATAACTCGCCATGTCCTCCAGTGCAAAGTTTGCACCGAAAGCAGCAGTCACTGTCCGGCTCACTCTCATTCCAGATAGTGAACCAACGGCAAGAGTAAGAACGATGCTCACGGCTGTAAACTTATTACGCCGTCCGGCAGGCAGCCAGCTAACGCCGGCAGCTCCGGCGGTTCCAAGTCCCACGCGGTAACCCCACGCGGGGCGGTAATGGGGGAAAACACGAATCCGCGGCAGCGGGGACTCAATAATTCACCTCCGGTGCCTGTAATCGGAAGCAACGGACAGCTTTCATCATTACGCATTAAAGCCGTGCCTGAGTAATGCGATTTGGCGCACCCTGGCGTCTGTCCCCATCGATCACAGTTTTTCGGCGATAATTGAGTCGTATGTACCGACGGAACGGCGGATCTGCGCAGACGGACCGGCCGACCGGCCGGCCTCTTCCTTCGCTGGCTTCCCTCTCCCGGCTTGCGCCTCTCTCCCTCATTAGTGACTGGAGGCATGGGTGTCCGGCATTGAGCTTGCTCGCCGAGCGGTTCTCCACAGGCTGCAAGGCCGGCCCAGAATTTATGCTCCGTCTACGGATCCTGGGCAGTGCTCTTTCAGAACGTTCTGAAAAAGCATCATCACCCCTATGTCGTCATCATCTTCACCGTAACTATCATCATCAATAATAACAACACGAACAACCGAATTCAGGCCGCTGCAGGACAAAGGCCACTAGATATGACTTTCATTTATCCCTGTTTTGCGATTGACGTGGCCACATCTTTCCAGCAGTTACAATATGCTAGAAAGCGGTCAGTAACCCATCGTACGCTTCTGGCGCGTACTGTCGCACTTAAAAAGCCGGAAAATATATTTGAGATACAGAAGGTGTGCGGTAATCCGCTGTCCTGCAGAATGTGCCATATTTCCTTTTTTTCGGCTGAAGCTTGGCGTGGGGAATCGAATCAGTTTAGAGACCAGAATAAGTTTTATGCATGATCGACGTAGTAAGCAACGATTGTTCCCCTATACAACTTCCCCTAGTGAAGCCCTGTGATAGCGGGTAAAGAAGGCTTCGCAAGCCTCAGCCATGCCGATAAATACTGGACAAGCGCCTTTCTTCAAGGGGAAGTTGTTTATGAATGAAATTTTTGCGAAGATTATGAGATTGCACCTTAGCATTCAATATACTCGCAGGTCCTTCCTAGGGACAGTCGTTGCTTTCTGCAATATATCGCAAAGGCGCACCTACACCTCGTTGGTTTTCTATGACAGTCTTAACTACTGATAGTCTTAACTACTCGGTTCCAACGCAGGACAAACGTGAAGAGCAAGATTTGCTGCGCATCACAAAATTTGCTATCGCAAGGTTAGACCATTCATATGAATATGCTTATAAGAGAATCTTACAATATTCCACAGCTGCTTCACAATTATTATAAAAAATGCACCCCATTGTTTTTCTGTGGCTGTCTTTACGACTCGGTTCAAGCGCAGAACAAACGTTAAGAGCAGGATATTGCTAGCCATTGGAAGGTTAGACTATTCCCATCAATAACAGTTGCTAACAATATATCCCAGTTGAATCACAATTAAATGTGATTTCCGAGACAGCTTGACTTGTTTTCTTTGCCCATTTTGCGGCATCGAATAAGCCTTACCAGCTTTTGTGACAGGGTGTTACAAGAGGTCGTAAAGCGATAAACAGCAATATTTCTCAAGAAGGTGGCCAATAAATACGGCGTCGACGTGGTATATTCAGCGCCTCGAAAACTCGCCGCAATGTGTTCTCGCATTGGGAGAAAAAAAAAAGGGCAAGAGTGCGTCATCAGACACCGAACGCCACATGTTGGTTGCAAGAGAGGTGTGGTATACGAGTTCCCGCTTACATGCGGCAAGGTGTACGTTGGACAAACCGCACAGTGTCTTAATGAGCGCCTGCTTGAACACAAGAATTCATTAAACAAGAAAGGTACCCATCTGCCTGACCACTGCCAAGCCTACTCGAAAGAGAAGCTTATAGCCTGCAAGCCTCGACTATCGGAATGCAAAGGGCTCTTGAAAAGCCGAGATAAGACAGAACGCGAGCTCGTGGAAGCCTTCTATATCAAGAAGCGAGGTGATCATTGCATCAGTGGCACGTCAGTTGTTCTTCGCCACAGTGAAATGCTGTTTCCTGATGCATATCTGTGAGAGGCGATTGTTTGTCAACTGCGCTTTAGAGCATGGATAAGGGCAGTGGTTATATAAACGGTATTCTTCCCTTTCCCCTGTGTGGAGTAGCAGGCCAGGGCCCTGTTACCACCGGCCGACCTCTCCGCCTTTCTTTCATTAAAATTCCCTATCTCTCTCTCTCTCTTCTTTGAATAAATCGTGTTGAAAGTGCAGCGCTCGTCCTGTTCCCTTACTCGTCCGTGTTGCCATTTTTGCGCTCTCTTCTTCTAACTTTTTGCCACTTATGTATTGGATAGTTTCGAGGTGTGCGCATTGATGGGGCCAACTATCCCTATATCTGCAACACGTTTTTCCTGTGCATGGTCCTTTGACACGAGCCAGGATTTCCGTGTTTTCACAGTTACAGCCAGCCCGCTACCTTGCTTTTTGAAGCAAAGGAGGAAAAAATAATTAAAGAGTGCAAACCTGACACGAAAACAGTTCAGCAATAGCTTGGCAATTTTGACATGATTGGCGCAAGCAATCGAACGAAGTTAACGTCTGTAGTTCGAAGCGCATGACGAGAGAAACAACAAACGCATGCCTCCCATTCGTCTACAGTCGCGATCCCATCTATGCTTGAGAGTTAATTTTCGTAAAGTCCAGTTAAATGCTAGCGTGCGGCGAAAGCTAACTATGTCGACAAATTTTTGTTTCATGACCCCGCAGTGGTGGTTCAACGACTACTGCGCTCGACTGCTGAGCGCGAAGACCTCGGTTCGATCCCGGCCGCGGCGGCCGCGTTTCTATGGAGGAGAAACGCAAGGCGCCCGTGAACTGCTCTATATCAGTGCACGTTAATGAACCGCGGGTAGTCGAAATTAATCCGCTGCCCTCCTCTACGGCGCCTCTCAAAGCTCTTGTCGCTTTGGGACGTTACATGTAATAACGCGTAAAATTTTCCGCTACAACTTGTCGTCGACAGCATATGTAAGCATGAAAAAAATTCAGGGGCACTTTGGCGACCTAAAGTGCGCGAGACGAAAGCCTTTCTGCGGCCCGATCGGTTTCTTAATGTTTTATTTTTATTTTATGTTTCGTTTTTTTAATTGTTTTTGTTTTGTAAATTTTATTTTTATTAAGTTATATTTAATTGCTATTTATGTTTCTTTAATTTATTTAGCTAATTACTACTTGATGTCTAAATACAGACAAATGCCTAATTACTAATCATTAATTATTTAGTTTCTTTAATTTATGTTCCTTTAACTTATTTACCTAATTACTACTTAATGTCTAAATACAGACAAATGCCTAATTACTAATCACCAATTACTTAGTGATTGGTAAGGGTATATGGGTTATAGCAATTATGCCACTGATGACGTCACAGTGTGACAGATTTCGTGGACGGACGGACTGACAACGGTGAGCCATTAAAAGCATTAGCCTTAAAAATACACTGCGCGAAACGTAGGTCGCCGGCTTGAATCCTTTTTGTTCAACGAGCTTGGCAGCACGCTTCAGTTCCATGGCTGCTTTTGTCGCTTGAGGAGCTGCCTCTACCAGCCGCTGCTCTTCCAGCTGGGCCGTGTTTTCAGCGTCCTTGGCTGCTTTCGCTGCTTGACGCCGAGACGCGTGCACCCGCTCTTCTTTGGTCTTACTGACGCATTCTGCCGCCTTGGCCACCTCCGCACTTGCGTGTGTTGCCATGAGTACCATTGACACCTGCGAGCGACCAGGTTGCGCGACCGTTTTGGTCGAAAGGATACACTCGCAAATGGTGGCACTGGTCGAAAAGCGACAGTCACAAGCCACTCGCACGCTGCGAAATTTTCTAGCTTTGCGAATGCGCGTCTCAAACCGCTAACCAATCAGTGGCGATGCTGAAATGAACGGAAGCTCGTGCCACATGCGGCTTTTTGTTGGAGGTGAAAGCCAAGATCGGCAACCCTCATTCCGAACGAGACCAATTCGGGAAAGCGACACGTAGGTCACCCTTGCAAGTGTGAACATCTGTACAGTCGATTGAGCCGCTCCCTGGCGGGATTCGACAGCTGCTTGCACGCCCTTCGTGACTCGCAGGTGTGAATGCGCCCGTATAGAGCTGCTGCTGCTGGAGACGTAGGCGAGCTTTTCTGTAGTTTTTGACTCATGCGTTTCCACTGCACGGGCACGTCGGGAGCTCTACAGCCACACAACATCAGAAGCGCAGAATGAAGGGATGAAAGATCCCGGCGGCAACGACCGAGACGCTAACCAAGATGAGATAACCCGGACAAACGATTATAGTTTGCGAGGCCGCCATCGCGTGCTGCATGTTACTGAACATGAAAAATTACCGAGGGAATTTTGAAGACTTGCCACACCCAATTAATTTCTTACGACCGCCAGCTAGAACTAGTCAGTGCGAGTGCAGGGCATTTCATGAGTCAGATTGTGCAGCGTGTAGGAATAGTAAGAGAGGAGTGTTAACCTTGCGCGTGCACCATGCCAGCGCACTCTTTAGTTTTAACTTAATTGCAACCGAAAATGTTCACTGAGTTAAGCGATGTTCGATCCTTTCAGGCGGCACATGGCGCTGATTGGTGACGTCCATGAAAGCTGGGCAAAAATTGCTACATACTAATTTTAACACACAGCGCCAGGTGCTGCAACAATGTCCGAGCAGTCTGTATTGCCTTGAGACGAAGCTGCTCTATTCCTACCTGTGCTGGTTCGAATCCCGCTCGGGAAGCTGAGAGTGGCAATTTTTTTCCTGCGGGATATTATTAAGCCAAACAATTTGCGAATGTTTCGAAAGGTTCTTGCTTCAGATCCGTCTGCTTCAGGTTCGGCTTCAAGATCGACTGCAGGTTCGGCTTCAGGTCCGGCTTAAGTTCCCGCTCCGGCTTTGGCGTCAGCTTTGCCGCGGTTCCGCGGAAGTGTTCGCCTGAGTTCGCCAAAAATTGGAGCTGCGAGCATCTGCTGCTTTAAATATAGCTTTCGAACGTATCTGTTTCGCCGCCGTAGAGTGACGCGGTGGGGCGAACGACAGCGTTCTCAAACACTCTGTCAAATGACACCCCGGACGTATGTCCACGTCACGAAGAGGGATCGAAGCCAGAGCCGATGCAAGCCGGAGACGACACGCGGGGCGCTCAGAGTGTATACGAAGCCCTGAAAGCTGCGCCACCCTGCGCGCGCGTCAGCGCCGGGCGTGGGAACGTGAGGCGAGCCCGGTCCGGCTTTATTAGGCTGGACACGGCCGGTCACTTAGAAGGGACAAGACTCGCGCCTTAGCGCAGCAAACACTCGTCGCCGCCGCCGCCCCAACACCGGCGTGGCTTCTCCTTTTGTCTTTTTTTGGTTTTCTTTTAGGCACCGGTCATGATGGACGCCGCATGTCGCAAGCCCACCACGCGGCGACGCTCGATGGTTTCGTAAAGATGTGAAGTGGTCTCTTGTTTGCACCGTGGGCAGTATGCCCAGCACATGTTTTTGCAGCGAAGCACTGGTTATGTATGAGGCATGTGCAATGAACCACTATAAGGTTTACTTTTGCCGTTTGCACCTACAGTGAAACGAGCGTGACGAGAACGGCGACAAGGTTTTTTTGTTCTGAGCAGCGCAAATGTCCGTTCCGCCGTCCTAAGTGCCCCTTCTCTTAAAGTCAGCAAACACACTGACTAAATGCAACAGTGTGGTGTCGTTGTTCTCCTTAGAGGAGCGATAACGCTTCTTAAAGCAGAGGATACATGCTAATTAGTTCACAAGTTGTGAAAATGCCTCGTGTGTTGTGCCTCTACTAGAAAGTATGTAGAGTGAAAGCACTACCGGACATCCCCGTAAGGATTTGTGATTGGATGCAGTGGGGCGATATCTGCGGAGCAGCGAATTTCTGTCTGCAAATCTGACAAGCCCCTCGTCATCACAGGAAACGGACAGCCTCTTATAGGCAATGGACACGCGGAAAGTTTTCCGCAACATAGACTCACTGCGTATGGACATAGTTTGCAAGGCGCCAACCTCAACGCGAACAGCGTACTCACTTTCCGGTCTAATCTACCTGCCATATTACTACCACCCGCACTGGCGCTCATAATAAGAGCGACTTAGTTCACTCTATCTGGCACACACACACGAACACTCACTCACTGAAATACGCGCGCTCGAAATGCAAGATTAGGAATGGGCCTTCAGAAGCTCCGCGTGATTGTCGTGGCCAGTCGCGGTTCATTCCTCGCCTTTCGATTAATGCATTTGCAAAATGATTGCTGTCCTGGCGTTTCTTGGTATCGGGATGCGAAAATATTGTGCCCCTCTCTTTGTTGATTTTGGAAGGAACACAAAATTATTTTTTTAATGCTCGTTGCCCCCTTTCACATTCGATAAATCGAATGTGAAATGCAGAGCGCATTGGAAAAGCTTAGATAATACAATGGTGACGATGAACATCAAAGTCTGCAAGCAAAAAAACTTGCGTGAGTAGTTAGCTGATCCAATATAACTTCATGGCTACTCTCCCCTACATCACAAAAAATACGGCAGAGACATCTACCTTACTGAAGACTGCTTAAGTATAAGAATGCGAAAGCCCGTCAGGGACAAAACGTAAACATTTGGTTGAGGTTTGCGAACTGAATTTATTTCAGGCGATCAGTGTTTTTTTCTTTTTCGAACAATGGCTCCACCCACACACAGACACGCGCCTATGACTACCCCCAGAACGCTGTATGACGAAAGGAGTAGTGTTTTTTTGAAGAAAAGAAATGACACAGTAAATGTTTCACTTCTTGTTGGACACTTCAACCACGCCGTTGCATCATAATTTTGAGACCAATGTCTGGGAAGGCATACAATTGAAGGTGCATATGTTGTCGCATAGAATCCCTATCGCAAGCTAGCCTCCAACTTCACAAGCACATGTAAGCTACATGCAACGAGAAATCGTATGACACTACCCGCTGTACGATAAACGATTGCGTCACTATTTTTTCGCTAATGTCACCACACGAATGTTGGCAACAGGTCAGCCTGTGGCGGGTACTTATAGGCGAACGACATATATACGACTGTCTGAACTGGCGGTGCTCTGCTTGCTGTGTGCGTTAGAAGGCCGCTTGGTGACGTCACCCTTTTTTATTTGCTTTCGCTGAGATTTTCTGCACCATCGGCGAGTACGCACACGAACGCACACACGCACACAAACGTGCCGCGGCTTTTCTCTTAATGAGGCTAGTAATCCTTTCGCATTTTTTTCATTATGCACATAATCTACAGAAAATACTCAAAGATTGTTTCGACCCATAGCCATAGGGATAGTGTTGGATCCCGTACACACTATGTTACAACGGTAAACAGAAAAAACAGCAATGGTGCGCGGTGGCTCAGTGGTTATGGCACTCGGCCGCTGACACGAAAGACGCGGGTTCGATCCTGGCCGCGGCAGTCGAATTTCGATGCACACGAAATTCGAGAGGCCCGTGTATTTTGCGATGCCAGTGCATGTTAAAGAACTCCAGATGTTCTAAATTTCCGGAGCCCTTCACTACGGGGTCCCATACAGCCTGAGCCGCTTTGGGACGTTAAACCCCCCTAAACCCCCCTATCACAAAAGACTATCGATAACAGGAAGGAAAACAGCAACAATTCACACATTTTTCTATTGGTCATGGATGAATGTTTCAAGTTAGGGCACAAAATTACTTTGTTTTTAAGTCATTAGGAACTCCATTCTAGATTTTTGAACCTTTAAATTCAATTACTCCTCAGCCATAAGTGTTATGGCATGGTGGCAGGTTAAAATTGCTATGCGTTGCAGCTCTCGTGGTTCTTGTGGCAAGTCCGGAGAGGTCTAAGGGAAATTGTTCATTAAACACTAGAATACTGTGTACCATTACAGCTTCATAAGTAGTCTGCACGTCTTCATAAGTAGACGCGCAGTCTTTCATCAGTAGTTAACCTTATGTTTGCCAACCTTCCAAAATTCAGACATGAAACTCGTTATTTTTTTTATTTTCGTTAAAAATGCACCGTTCTCCGGAATTTTAGTTTTCGCATACTGCGTGATGACTGTAGAAATCAACGCATTAATAACAGTTATTACCGAGTCATTAAAGGGCTTTGAATTATGAGTGGTAAACGAACTTTATTTCCGGCCTTGTATCAGCAGAGTGTTTGTGGAGCCCTTTTGCGAAAAAAAAAACTTGAAATTAACAAAGGAGAACAAAAGTGTAAAGACAAATAAATAGTGGTTTCTTGAAATAAAAATAAAGAAGTAAATTCCTTTTGTCTAAAATTGGCAGTCATTGTCGTGCAAATGTTCCTTTTCTGTTTGGTTCGTTGCCGCTAGACAGGAGTAAAATTCAAAGAGACGCTGCAGTCTTTACTTGGATAGAGTCCTACATTATGCCGACTGGCGTAAACGCTGCGCATGCGGTCTATACAATGTGTGCGCTCAGATCTGTGGATGTTATCGGGAAGCGCGTTCATGGCTAGTGTCCCAAGCGCGCGATACATGTGATGGACCCGCCGCGCATCTTTGCGCTCACTCCCCCCCTCCCCCCTCCCGCTATGTGTTGCTGCGCCTGAGAGGCGTTTCGAAGACTGTAAGGCGTTTCCACGTTACCCCCCCCCCCCCTCACCCATCCTCGCACGCGCCCGATGTGAAGACGACGAAGGCAGCGTGATGCACATGCAGAGGGCGATCACGTGATCTAGGAATGGAGCCACGCAGGGGTGATCGTGGGACGTCCTTATCACTGCTATGCTGTAAAAGCCATTGCTTAAAAAATGCTTTCCTGATACAGCTTCACGGTGAAAGAAAATATTATCCTATCATAGTGGTTTTCGCTATAATTTACTCTCTGTAATCTCTGAAGACATTGCAGGCACCTCTAAGGTTGTCATGAGAAAGCAAGAATAAATTCGTACTACACAGGCCATAAAACTGATTCAGACGACATTAGAATCCGATGTATGGAAAAAGCAATGCTCGAAAAATTCAACATGGAAAAACTTGCTTGGTCATTATAGGTATGGCTACATTTACTTTCATTGTTATTTTAGAAAGCATATGTGAATTGTCAAAACAACTTCTCGCCTTTGAAACACTGCTTCATAGTGCGGTGGTTAAAGGGTTAAAAAAACCAGCTTGGCAAATAAAAAAAAATTATCGATAAGTGCCAACAAGCTGGGACAATTTTAAAAAAACACACACATTTAAGTGAACCTCTTCCCGTATATTATGTAACTGTAGCAGTTCAACTAAGCATAAATAACTTCTTCGAACCAGTATTGAATATCTTGTGCACAGACCAGCGTAGGACCTGGCACGGCTTACGTAGAATGCTTCAATATGCGACTAGGGGCTAAGCCAATTTATTTTCGAAGTACTGTAAAAGGCCGCAAATACCTTACCAATCTCGTCCTCCCGTCGTAAATGTCGATAGTTAAGCACCGTTATCGACTCTGGTGCACATGACCTGTATTGGGGGAAATTATTTACCACTCACGATAACTACTATTCAAAACTACTTATCCCTATTTATTATTAAAAGGCACTCTGTCGTGGGCAGTTGACCGTCATCATCCTCAGCAGCAGCAGTAGTCCATTCAAAGTGCACTGGAGGACCGTGGCATCTATCATGGATCTCCAATTAAGCATGCCCTGCGCCAGCGCCGACCACCCTATTTCAGGTAACTTGCTAATCCCGTCAACCCGCCTCAATTTATGCTGCCCTCAGCTGCTTTTAGATAGCATAGTTTAGCACCGCGTTTTGGCTTGTTACTCTACAGTAGTTCACGCGTTCCGGTAATTCATGAGTAAGAAGGCATCCCAGCAAGTGTAGTTAGGCGCCGTGGTCGAAGGTCCGGGAGAGCCTTGCCACGAGCTTCAAGCGCATTTCATTGCAACGCCAGTTTCCGGCCTCAGCGTGACCAATTGGCCTGTCCTCCTCATTTACCCGGCTCCCTTCGCGCACAGCCTTATTACCACCTCGACCGCAGCCTGCTGAAGGCCGGCTCCCGCCTAAAGGAAGGAAGCAAGGGATGGTGGCAGAGGGAGACGACTGCGGCCGGCCAGAAAGGGGACCATCACTTTCGCGTTCGGCTCGGGGATCACAGCGGCCGCGGAAGCCCCTGGGGAATCTGGCGCCATTTCCTGTCGGAGCCCGCCGCGGGACGCAGAATCGCGTGACGTGTCCCAAGTCACCGGACGCCGGAGCCCCCGCGGATCTACTGCCCTGGCCGCTGCGCCGCGATCTGAATGAATCCCAGAAGCTCCGGCCCGGCTGTTTGGGCCTTACTTAGAAAACGGATGCGACTATTTTTCTCGGTATCCGCCGCCCTCGCCCTCCCGCACCTTCGAGTGGGCGGCGTCAAGCTGTGCAGCGTCTGACTCCTTCCCTCCGTTCGTGTCTTGTATGAGCTTGGTTTTTTTTTTTTTTCCGATACTTCGGACCTTCGGAGACTTTAGCGAGAAGCTGTCGGGTTGTGTGCGTATGTGCGATGCGCGATGTGCGGAGCTGTCTCAACATGAGTCTGATCGCGCCTCTCTGTCGGGGGCCTCCGCAGAGGCCGTCCTCATGATCCTGACCACCGCCGGCGGAGAACTAAGATGTGTGACCGCAGCGTGCGCCGTTGTCGAGCAAAGGAAACCGCGGTCCGTTTTCATTAGGCCGTGATGGAGAGTCGAGCGTATCGCGATAGATAGTTGCGGTAGACTTGCGGTTTTCTTTGTTCGGGTACCTGGATTACGAGTGCCGTCGCTTTTTTTTTCTCCTTGAAGCACGCGAAATGTTCTTTCCGCTCCCAACGTTGAACTTTTTAGTTTTTATTCCTTAGCATACTAGACGCCGGTCTGCTGAGGCGCATCGTTCTCGCCTTTGAAATGACGAGTTGATTACCCTGCAACAATTAGCTTTTATGTAACATTGATCGAGTTCCTGATAGGTGCTAACACTAGACTGCAAGTTCCAATATTCAAAAACTTGCATAGTTTTGATTGTTATTTATTTGAATTAGACTGAATATCTGGGGGAGGGAGGTTTTCTACTGGTGGGTGTAGCTTTGCCACTATTGCCGGCAGTAGCTCAGCCGTTGGGACTCAAGCCAGTTACCCATACGTACGGCGGCACACTAAACAACCATAGGGGAGTAAGGAGGATCTATCTTCAACCCCACAACCAACTCACTAAAGAGCAGACCGTAAGTTAAAGACAGCCCCGAACAAACACATATCCATGCTTATTTATTCTAAATAAGATACACCCCACCATATACAGGCCCGCATGCCCATGATGTGGAGAGACAGCCGCACTATACTACACCACATGGGAATCTCAACACAACCCTGCAGTCCTAGTCATACTCATTGTCACCCAGGAGCAGTGGGAGGTAGCGCTGCTCACCTGGAATCCCGGAGATCAGCTTCCACTGGTCGAACGTGCTCAAGCTACCGCAGCCGCCGCAGGAGTCCTGGACCAGGGACTCCACCCATGAAAACTCCCAAGACGCCATGAGCAGTGTATAAACGTTTGCCTCTTTCTCTCTCTCTCAGCCGTAGTGACACTTGTTTTTTTTTTAATGCGTGACAACAGTAGGACTCCACACATTTTGCTTTGTATCGTGGTCACAAATTAAAGAAAATTTTCTTTGGGCATGACTTAAAATCCAGCCTCCTTTGAGAGCAAAGTTAAACAAGGTTTAATTATTATTTCACACCTTATACTATAGCGAAACGCCATTCTCCCGAAATCATATCTTTCCTGCACCTCATTGTTCAGCTCGCCTGGATCATGCGCATAAGGTACGTCCGATTTTCGCTCGCACACTAAAATATCAGAAGTCACCGCTGGTTTTGTCAATAAATGAATGGAACTCATTGCCACCCAGCATTGTCGGCCATACTGAATTATCATCTTTTCAAACAGCTTTACTAACATTTCTGAACACGGAAAATGCGTCATAGAGTGCTGAATGATTTACCGTGTCCGTGACTTTTTGGCGGTCCTTTTTTGCTTTGCCATTTCTTGTGTGCTGAACAGCTCCGGAGCCTCTTTTATGTGCCATTGTATCTTTAGTTACTTATTTTG